>NC_091821.1:475415934-475716184 GCF_038994185.2 Dermacentor albipictus
AGCCCGATTGCAAGATTGAATCCTAAGACCACGACTACCTGTAACATAAGTTAAGCATGTAAGCTTTTGAATGCTGCAATAAATGTAACTTCTGTATTAAGTTACGTCGCTATATTACTCTAGTTGTCATACACCTTCCGCAGCATGCGCAAGACAGTTTCATGTACCTCACTGCAGCTGCATCTTAGATGCAGCTTAGCCGAATTATTCTGCTGTTTCAATTTGCCTTTACTTCTCACGTTCAACACTTAAAGCACTTCTTGAGGTGGGTATTTCATGCATCGAGAAAAACACTATAGAACTTTAGATTTTAGTCGCTAAGGCTATCGCACACTCATAAAAAAGTTTACCTGGACAGTTAGGTGATACCTTTTCCATAATTAGCTAGGCATTTCATTGTGTTGTTTTTGCAGATGTCTTCATAATATAAAGAGATTCTTGTATTCATTGAGGAACAGTGGACACATGGAATAAAGTAAGGCAATTCGTTTAGATAGTGTACCATGTACCAAGTTCAATGTAATGTAATCCGCCAGTGTTAAAAGAGTGTAGAGGTTTGCGTCTACCTACTACACTGAGTATAAATCAGTGGTGATGTGGCCTGTAGTAGGTCTTGTTATTCTAATGCAGAATCTTGGATGTCCATACAGATTTAGAAGTGTTTTATGACCCTATACTACCGTGTTGTGTTTAACGCCGTTGCAAGGGGACTCCTTTCTAAATTTACTCTGGCAGACTACATCGCGTAAATGAAATTTGACGCGTCTATACGTATCTTCCTACAAAAATTGTTCAAGCGCTCGACATGTATTCACCATTGCAGAAATGTGGTGTCTGATCCATAGAGGTCCACCCGTTCTACCTGCTCGTTTGCTCCTTTTAGTGCTGTTCTTACTTTAATCAGACATGCGTCAATAAATACATTGTCCGTCCCACATGCGTAGCTGCAGCGTAGTGCTAATGACTAAATAATGGTGCAGGAGCTAAGAGAATGTTTCGCCTAAATGGTTCTCTGTAAGTGATGAGAAAATAAGAGAAACTAACGCGCCCTGTATTACGTCATACAAATTGAGGTTTGTTGCGCCGCACATGCAATCAGGCTTCCAACGCGCCTGCGGCAGATATGCGAAACATCCAGGAAGCAGCTGGAGGCAGCGTACTGACCTGTGTTTCTCTTTAGCGTAGCTACGCGCAGGCTGATGTTATGACCCGTTAATGACATCTCTGCTCGTTTCTTCCGAACTGTGAGCATGCACCTGAGCGTATTAGCCAAATGTGTCCAGTGAATTTGATGTCGTGGCACGTTCAACAAAGCAAGAAAATGCGTTTTATTCCGTGCGCCCTTGTATCGGCACCACAACGTTCTCATGGCTTTAACGTAAAAACATCGTACCTTTAGGCAGCGTTGATCGACTTGTCTGTGTCACTTTTTTTCTTTCGCGAGGGTGTGGCAGCGTTTTATGTCGCATTACGGTTGAAAAGCTTTCTTTTTCTTTTGCGTGTTTGTGAAGCAAGGACAAGTTTCATCAGGTCAAAATCCACTGCATAATTCCAAATATTATGTCTCGGTGTTTCCATTTCGTCGTTCTGCCGATTTAGACAAAAAGCAGAGACAGCACCTAGTAGGTTAGTCATCATAAAGATATGCAGCCCTGAAACAGCATACACACGCAAATTACACAAATAAGAAACAGCATGTGACACTGACTAACTAGCAGTGGTTAATCAGCCAGGCCTCCAGTCGTTGTGTGGATTTGCTATGTGTGGGTATTAGTGACACTGTAGGACTCTTTTCGCCATTTATTGTAGCATTCGTGGCCTTGGTTGTTATTGTTGTGAATTTTTTAGCAATCATTTAGCGATAAATAAAACCGTTGTTAACGACACAAATGACAAACTAAAGAACAAATAAGAGCCTATAACAGCATTTGGTTGGTACAGTATTTGTAAACAGCATTCGTGCAATGCATTCAACCTGTGGATTGGCTGACAGCGTGTTAGCGAGATTGAAGAATGACGCAAGCGATAAAAAAAATACAATATAGTTTCAGTTACGCGAGCCCTCTGGACCAAAGGCATTGTTTTGTACGAGATTTTGAGTAATAATGCAATTATTCAGAATTACTTTGCCGTTATTAGCAATAATAACATGCAAGCAGTAGCTGCTGTTCTTGCACCAAACGGCATTATCTTACTATCTCCTCTTCATTCCACACCGCTAGAACTCAAAAAAGCATTTGCAGCCCCTCTTCCGGCGTGGAATAGGGTAAATTTTAATGTAAAATACGAAGCAAAAAATCAAATGCTTTTATTTTTTGCACAGTAGTGGGAAATGAAACCCCGCCGCGTTTTCATCACACGTCGTCATGGAAGAAATCTTGCCTTTGACGTTGGCTTTGTCATTTCGAACAAAGAATTCAAAGAACCTGAAGAGTGTTTTCCATCCATTCTTTCGTCTCTATTACGCCTTACGTGCACCAGAACGAGCACCTAATAGAATAGAGCTTAAGAGGCTTTGAACGCGAGCTCGTTGGTATGATTCCATCGAAGATAAGAGTGCTAGAAACGCGGACGAGAACGAAAGAAGACTGGACAAATAGAGCTCATTATGAACCATCTCTGAATTAAATTTTTCATGAACGGAATTTTCTTCATCTGGTCATTATCGGGCGGTAGTATGAACAAGTGCGCCGTTATTACTATCCAGTATTCCTGAAATGCGAAGGGCACACGCGAACCGTGTTTGTGAATTCTGCGTTTCTGTGAGACGGAAGCAAGTAATTCATGGGACATTATCTTCAACTGTATCGCCCAGTTAGCTTCGATATTGAAAACACTGTATCAGGGTCTGTGTCATGCGGCTTTTTTGTAATTTAATTGCCCCACTTTCCATCCTCGACCTGAGCAAGTTGTGTTACGTGAACATAGAAACGAAAACTTCCGAATGAAGATGTTTGAACTGTGTTTTTATCGCCTACCCCTTTCAGTAAACTACGCTACTTTGAGCCATTTGATGAGCTTGGGTCTTGCCTCAACACGAATTAATAGCTTAGTCAGCATGACCTATGAGCCCGGATCTACGGGCACAGCTAGAAGATATCAGTTGCAGACTATTGTTGCCACTTTGGCTAAAGCGAGGTTTGTATTTCTTCAACCATTTCCTAATATAGCATTAACATGTGACCATGAAGTCTTAAGGGTATGTCTTTAGTATATAATTCTCGACTAAACTGGCAATATTGTGAGAATAGTGCAAGGTCTTTCGAATGCTGGAAATCTGATAAGTGCTCTGTGACTTTAGATTGGTTTGCACCCGAGTGCAACACCTCGACACACTGAGCGACTTCCCAAGCAAATGCACAGACAGGGGAACAACTGAAAAAAGAAAACGTGCCGTAGTAATTCATCCTCGCTCTCAGTGGCTCCACCGTATGCCGAATGCCTGCAACTGCGCATATCAGAATACTATGCAAATTAGCAGAGCAGGAGCGTGGATTCTTTAAAAAATATATATTGTCGCTTTCGAAAGAGCCACCACTCCAAGACGAACAATTAGGGAAATTACTGTAGCTGCGCTATTCTCACAGCCTATGTCCTTGTTGATGTTGATATTGAGTATGTATGTTCCCTCAATTCACTACTTTGTGCTCGTGTGGTCATGCTAACGAAAGCACCTACGAATCTACTCCAACTAGCAATTCTTCTGTCGTTTTGCGAAATCAAGGTCGTATTGGTAGAGCGGCCACCTAATTTGAAGAAGAAAAAAACATATCCTGTACCTTTTTCAGTGCATCAATTTACTGCCCCTGTGTTGCACAGGCTACGGCACATGAATAGACTGACCGCTGCATCGAAGTTTTACAAAACAGATGGAAATGAGACGGTTCTTGTGGATGTCCATGCCGAAACCACCACGTAGGTGTGGGGTGTGTGTACAGGGAAGCATCTTCTTGTGGCTTTGGAGAAAGCCAGCGGTTCCCGCCCTCATAAAAGACGGCAAGGGTATGGAGCTTGGACGAGCGGGTAATTCGTCTTGAAACAATCAGAGTGCGTAGAAAGGGGATATAGAAAGAAATAGAAAATAAAGACACTCGTAGAGCTGACTTTCAAGAATGTGGAATCCGAGAGGCGCGACAGACACCGTTCTGTAAACATGCTAATGCGGCCTCACAATGCAAAGCTTACTGTGGCTCAAACAAAATAGCGCGTTAAATTACCGGACGAATTTCCGACGTTGTAAAATGTCACCAGCATATATTTGTGTTCGCTGCAAGACGAAGACCTCTCCCAGCAATCCCTAATTACCTTTAACTGCACTAACTTATTCAAAGCTGCGCCCGCATATTTCGTTATCTCATCACCTCACCTGATTTTCTGTTGTCCTCGACAGCGTTTACTCTTCCCTGGCACTAATGGACCACCGATTACCTGCCCTACGAATTACGTGGCCTGCCCAGCTCCAATTTTCCCTCTTAATGTCAAACGTCACTGCGCTCGTTTGCTCTCTGATCCACACCGCTCCATCCCTGTCTCTTAATGTTATGCCTAACATTTTCGTCTAATCGCTCGTCAGAGCGGTCCCTAACTGGCTATCAAACATTTCTGTTAACCTAAAAATTTTTGCCCCATATATTAGTACTGGTAGAATGACATGATTGTACCCTTTTCCATTGAACGACAGCGGTGATCGCCCGGTCATGATTTGATAATGCCAGCCGAATTTGCTCTAATCCATTTTCCTTCTTTTGTATATCTCCTTCTCATGATCAGGGTTCCCTGTGGGTAAGTAACCAAAGCAAACGTACTCCTGCACAAGCTCTGCAGGCTGACTGCCGATAGTGAATTCTTGTTCGCTTGACAGGCTATTCAACGTCACCTTAGTTTTCTGCATAATATTCTTCAACCTATTCTTACACTTCCTCGGATAAGGTCCTGAATTAATTGTTACAATGTTCCGTTTATTCTAGCCTTCTAACAGTAGTACAGAATGATACTTCATCTCCTTATCCGCCATCTCCCTCCTCATTCTTCCCATTCCCGAAGTCGGTATTCATCCTTTTCTGGTCGTTACATGCACCCCCAGCGTTGTTGAACAGGATAATGTCATCGGCAAGCTGAAGGTTGTTGAGGTGTTCGCCACTGATCGGTCGCTCCTAATCCTTCCTAGTCGCTCCTAATCCTTCCCAGTCTAAGAGCTTGAATATTTCTTCTAAGCATGCAGTGAATATCAATGACAGATTGTGTCTTCTTGCCTGACCGCTTTCTTGATAAGTGTTTTTCCACTTTTCTTGCGGATAATTAAAACATGTACAGCCGGAACTATCACTGTGGGAGAGTTGAAGCGAGTCTGAGGAGTTGCGGATACGTGCGCTGTGGCCGAACTCAAATATGGAAGTTACACATAAATGAATAAACTTTTTTAGTGGCCAGCCGAATGCTGCAAGCACCCCGACCTTGATGTGAAGTTGGTTCAGACCTTCAGTACATTGCACACAATATTTATTTATTTATTTATTTATTTATTTATTTATTTATTTATTTATTTATTTATTTATTTATTTATTTATATATTTATTGTACCCTCAAGGCCTTACAGCATTGTAGAGGGGAGGGGCACAGAAAGAACAGTTACAAACTTGATAAGAAGCACTTTACCTAAAACAATATCAGAAAAAACAGCAAAAAAGAAATGAGTGAAAGATGATGGCATGTTGACAGAAGGTACATGGAATTACATGATGTCACATACATGATTGCGCTATGCGCGCATACACGGGCCAAAGAATTTAAAAATGATGTAACAAAAAAAAGTACGCCAAAAGGATCTGCTAAGTTGCTCGCGGAAGCTTTCTGGGTTAGTAATACTGACGGTTGAAGCTGGCAGGTGGTTCCAGTCACGGCTAGCTTTAGGTAGAAATGAATGGGAATATGTTACCGTATTACCTCGACGAATATGAACTTTGCAATGGTGATCATAGCGTGAGGATATGAAAGCAGCAGGCTGTATCCAACGCTATTTAAGTACGTGATTGTGATAATAGATCTCTTGAAAGAGGCAGAGGCGAGATAACTTTCTCCGCATTACAAGGTTAAGGATATTAAGGCTATATTTAATGGTAGTTACACTGGACGTTTGATGATAGTTCGAAAGTATCAAACGTGCTAAGCGATTTCGAACTGCGTCTAGCTTGTTGATAAGAGTTACCTGGCCGGGCTCGCATACGGTTGAAGCGTATTCCAGGATAGGAGGGACGTAAGTGATATATAGCTGTTTTTTTATTGATGAGGGTGCAAGGGAAAAATTACGTTTTATATAAACGAGCATACGACTTGGTTTGGATGTTACGTAAGCGATGTGATCAGCCCATGACAAAGGGTTGGTGATGTGTGCACCAAGATACTAATAAATTCTAACAAATTCAAGTGAGATTGCGTCAAAGAGTACGAGTAGTTAGGAAAAAGTACATGGTTACGAGAAACTCCCATTGTTTTGCCATTAGGAATGTTAAGTACCATTTTCCAGAGCTCGAACCAATGCGCAATATTATTAAGGTCTGTTTGAAAGGATTCGATGTCGGCATCGTCAGTTACTTTCCGGTATATAACACAATCGTTAGCAAAAAGGCAAATGGATGAATTTATATTATTAGTTAAATCGCTTATATAAATTAAAAGAGTAGTAGCCCTAGAACAGAAAGAACCTTCGGGAATGCCTGAACGCACAGGTACCTCAGGAGAATCGGTATCATTAGTGAAAACAAACTGTGTACGGTTAGAAAGAAATTGCTCTATCCACTGGAGCAATAGCGGGTCATTACGTAAGTAGAGTAGTTTTATTAGAAGCAGCTGATGATTAACCTTATCGAATGCCTTCGCAAAGTCTAGGAGGATGCAGTCAATTTCCACGCCTGTGCCAAGGGCAACATGCTTATCGTTAGTAAATATTAGTAGTTGCGTTTCGTATGAAAAAAAAAACTTACTAAAACATTGCTGGGGGCTGTAAAAGAAGTTATTTGATTCCAAGAAAGTAACAAGGATGGGTGTAATTAACACGCTCCGTTATTTTACAAGAAACGGACGTAAGAGAAATAGAGCGATAGCTATGCGGGTTATGGCTATCGCCAGACTTATTAATGAGAATTACCGTAGCTCTTTTCCAATCTTTTGGCAGATAGCTATCCTGAATGGATTTAGCAAAAATGCAACCTATTACGATCGAACGATATTCTTTGGTATTCTGAAGGAATATAGACCTAATTGTGTCAATGCCACATGAGGATGACCGTTTCAATTTATTAATAATAGCCACTATACCGGCAACATCAAATGTGATGGGATCCATAGGAATATAGTTCAAATTGTGTGTGTACGGATAATGAATAAGGCTAGAAACCGAGACACCGCTAACTACACGAAAATATTGTGGCTTCGTGCAAACACACTGAATTAAGTGGTCGAACTGTGCGCCGCCGGGAGCGCAAAAGGGCAGCATAATTCGACCTACGAAAATGCTGATCTTGCCCATACGACACGTTTCAGTGATCGCCCTTAGCGTCGGGTGCGCTTCACATTGTTCACTTCACGACACTAGGCCAGCGTGGCCGGCTTTCTCATGCCGTCATGTTAACCTGACTACTGCGCAGTGGCCTCGGAGCAAAGTGAGACCGTCGCCGGCTGGAAGAAAACTCCTGCACTTAATTCACAAACACCTATGAAGGATTTTCTAATTCAGAGGAGTAAAGCATAAAAGGAGCATCGCACGAATTGACTTAAAGACGTCAGTGGCGTCATTTCGTCCAGTAGTGAGGTTAGCCTGCCGTTTAGAATGAGCATCTCGAGCCAATCTTACGACGACAACGGCGCTCGTCTGCTCTTGCTTTTCTTTGCAGACTGATCGACCCATGGCCTGTTGGCCTATTACTAGATTCGTACATGCAAAGCTAAAATGTTGCGCCGTCTTTGCGAGCGTTATGATACGCGCTTTTTTATCAAAAACGAGATGTATGAAATGATACGCGTCAGTGTAATTATATATAGAAATGTGCGCACATGTGTTTGTGTGTGCATGTTTTCACGTGTGCTTGTGTGTGTGTACGTGTCTTTGAGTGTGTATCTGATACCATTTTCGCAGCAAAGGTGGTACGTGATTTTATTCGCCTTTTTTTTATAGGTCTTCCTACTGACGTCCCGCTTCGTGTCATAGACAAGATCGCCGTCCATCGTACGCATACGTTCGCCCATACCATAGGGCACAAGATCACCGTATCAACTCGAGCGACGCAGACAGACATAGTTATGTTCGCAATTTCTTTGTTTATATGTATTCGTGCTGACGTCCCGCTTCATATCATAGACAGACTCCCTTATCATAGAAATTCCTTATTACGTCGGCAGCTGCGATGGCTGTTTCAGTTTTGCGAATCCACTTACGTTTACTATTGACGCAGGTACTGATGTTGGCACCTGTGCTACACGTGTTTTTCCGACTACAGCGCTCGTCCTAGCCGCGGCGGGCATCGCAAGCTTGCGCATCATAGGAATAGTTATAGCTTTGTGAATACGCTTTTCAAAGTGAAACATTATATTCCTAGGCGAAACGAAAATACGTCTGTCCGCGCCTGTGCAAAGAAAACTATAATCATCAGCAATGGCTCGAGCGTAGTCGTCTTCGGCCACAGCTAGCTCGCTGGTGCCCTTCACGCTCGTGCCACAGATCCCGCGTTCGTCGTCGTCATCTCCCACAGCTGGCTCCGTCGCCACTCAACATTCCAGCGCAATATTCCCATTCTGTCTTTGTAATGGGGACGCCGCCTTTACGGGGGTATGAGCCATTGTTAAGGGCGTATGGGCCATTCACAGTCGAAGAATCACAAGCGTCATGGACTGGCGGATGCGCGACCACGCCGCCGAGCAAACTCGAGACATCGAACGCAAGCGACAACGGTGGACTGCGGGCATACCGTCACTGACGTCGTTGTCTCCATCGCAGCCGAACGTGTGTGTAACCTCATTCAGTAACACAAAGACGTAACCAATAAGTAGGCAAGACATTAATGGACCATCGGGATTAACACAGTGATAAGCACCGGAGCCGCACGTTTCAGCTCCGCTGGTTAACCATCTATCCGGAAGTTCTTGGGTGGTGATTGGTTTTCTTTCGTAAGATTTTTCTCTTAGGCCAAAATTTGCTTGGAAGTTCGCTTAGTGAATTCCGCCCCAGATGTCCAATAACGCAATTGATTACTTCAAGCACAAAAACATAATATCTGGAAACTGATAGCAGCAATGTTGCCAGGAAGGCTGTTCGAGCCCGTGGCTGCTGTGTAAGAAAATGATTCGAAGATGCTGTGGGGACAGGCAGACAGGTACACACTCAAGCACATGGAATTCTCCGAAGTGAACTTAAACACCGTATCTCTAGATTTCTTTTAGGTTAATCAATTTCTCAGATGCGGTTTTCCTAGCCCATTGTAACTTTACACCGGAAAATTTTGTAATGGAATGAGTAGAAAAGATTCAGGGTAATTTTCGAGTAAGCAATAAAAACGGTGTTAATAAGAGACAATCCCTTTCCCTGCGTAAGGCGTGCGTAAGTTCTTCGCCTAGCTTACATTCCCAGCACCATGGTCCGCCGCGGTAGCTTAGTAGAAATGAAGCTCTGAGCTGATGACGTCGAGGTCGCGGCTTCGACCCCGGCCCTGGTCGCCGCATTTTGGTTGGGGGTGAAAAGCAGAAACACTCGTGCACTTGTATCCAGATGTACGGAAATAACCCAGGGCGGTCAAAATTATTCCGGGCGACCCCACTACGCCGTCCCTCATAATAAGATCGTTGTTTTGGTACTTAGAACACCAGAATTTGACTATCTTTTGTAACAGAGCTTTTTCCGGTGGACCATAAATTTGCAGTGCGAGAGCCGAATGCCTCCTTGCTCGCTGACATTTTTGGCACGCTCCCTAATTAAAGGTCACGCTTTCAGCATTTCTTCTCGGACGAGAACTCTAGGAGACGTGACCGCTGCTTAAGAGCCACGCGCTTTCTTTCCCGCAGAAATTACAAGCCACCGCAACCCGCATTCTCTATGCATGAAGTACGTGCCCTTGTTAGCGCATGCCACGAAAAGAAAAATGAAATGTGTCTGGATCTCGCCTTTGATCCCTCATGTGAGAACAGGAAAATGCTCGCACATGAGGAAGCTGCTCCACAGCCTCTGCTAATAAGCCCGCGCTACACAGAAACTTTTCCACACAAGTGCCCACAGGCGTAAGTCCTCTGCCATTTCCGTTTTATTGCTGCGATCGCGAAAAGGCAAAGGGAACCCAGTGGTTTTCATTATTCAGAATTTCGGGATCTTTGACCTTTTTCTCCACTCCGCGAGTAGGTAGTGAGCCATGGCCTCTAAAAATTTGTATTCGCCTGACGACGATCCAAGTCACGTAGGCGATTCTGTGCGGCCAATACGTGCGATGAGCAGAGTTGGCCGTTGGAAGCAGCGAAACGAGTGCTATCTCACGATTAGCCTGCGCGATATTTGTATATCCACCGGTCGACAATCCTCTGCAATCTCCCAAATGAGGACGGCTTCTGATAAGGTTCCATGATGGTGTTTAGATAGAAGGAAAGAGAAGCTGTGGAAAAAACAGGGATGTTAACCAGACCCAGCACTGATTTAATACCCTGCTTCGGACAAAGAATAAAGGAGCGAAAAAAATTATGCAGATCGCATGCACTATAGGAATCGATGTAGTCAGGATTTTCTGTGTAGTTTGGTTTGATTGGCCATAATTAGCGGTGATGTAGACGGCGAATGTTTCATTTCCTCAGCATTTAGTCCAACAACAGAGCGGCGAGTTGATGTTAAGCAATACCTTGCGTGCACCACTTCTGTTTGCGTAGTACGCAGAAGACACAGGGAGACGTGTTTCCCGGAGGAGTTGTTGTGCGCTATTGTTCGTAACCTATGAGAGGGCTGAGCATTGTCATTGCCTCACATGTCACACTGCATCACTGCAGAAGTGATGGTAGAGTCGTGGGGCTTTACGCGCCAAAGCCATAATCGGATTTTGAGGCACGCCGTTGTAGCGGACTCCGCAATAATTTTGATAGGTGTATCTGCAAGCCACAAATCCAGAAACCACTTTACCGTGCATCTACGAACAACAAATCCAAGTCCACGCGGGTTTTTGTATTTCGTTCCCGTGGGAAAGCGCCGGCCGCGGTCTGGCGTGAACCCGCGACGTCGAGCAATGCTACAGCTGCAAATCTACCGCGGCAAGCACAGAAGTATTGATTTGACGTACGACCGCTTTTTTTTTAAATGATGGGGTTTTACGTGCCAAAACCACTTTCTGATTATGAGGCACGCCGTAGTGGGGGACTCCGGAAATTTCGACCACCTGGGGTTCTCCGGGGTTTCGTGCATCATTTCTGATTGCGTAGTACGCAGAAGAAATGGTGCACCTAAATCTAAGTACACGGGTGTTTTCGCATTTCGCCCCCATCGAAATGCGGCCGCCGTGGCCGGGATTCGATCCTGTGACATCGTGCTCAGCAGCCTAACACCATAGCCACTGAGCAACCACGGCGGGTATACGACCGCTTCCGCAGAATCACCTAGACCCTACGGTGATTTAATGCGACTTTGTGTCTTCACCCCCTGCGTCAGTTTTCTGTTTCACAAATATGTATGGCATTTATTTTTCAGAAATAACAGAAAAGTACCTCACCATACCTTGAGTTTGCCAGCGACCGCTGTCATGTGTATAGTATAGTAGCGCTTCCTTGCCTTAACACGTCACCTTTTCCCTGTCCCGACTTTCCCTCCCTGTATGGGAACTGCGAGTGAAGAGCGACAAGGCTGTCGCTCACTCGTTTAGTGACTGCGCCGGTTCTACGCATTCCCTGCCCCCTCTCTACCATTGTATCTACCTTACCTCAAGTCTTGCACATTACTAGAAGGGTAAGCGCTGGAATTTCGGAAATGCTTTTACGAGGGTTCACGGATAATTACAGCCGTCAAGAGGCTATAGTGGCGACGCCGAGGGAGCTTCAGAGGGTATTGTACACATGCGAAGTGATGGACAGGTCCAAACGAGTTTCTCGAATCGCCTTCCCTCTCTGATGGAGAGATTCAAGACACCCTACAGGCCGCAGCAGACGCCGTCGTGGCTCATGCCGGGGCTATGAATCTCACATGCTCCCCTCAAAAATCCGAGCTGCTGCTTCTACCATCCCACCGGGGGGCCGGAAAACACATGTCTAGTATAGAGGTAATCCTAAACCACATCCCTGTTACTAGAGTGGACAGGCTCCGGGTGCTCGGTTTACACATTCAAAGCAACCGGCTCAACACATATACCCTACATACACTTCACACCACAGTCGATCACACCCTGCGCCTTCTAGGACGAGTCTCCAATAAACATGGCGGACTAAAGGAGGCCGAACTTCTCCGCTTGATTCAGGCCTTCGTCATCAGCAAGATTACATTCGCAACACCATATCTACATTTCCTTAAATCAGAATCAGATAAGATCGACACTCTTTTACGCAAAATATATAAATTCGCTCTGGGAGTCCCAATACGTACCTCCACTGATAGGCTAATGCTTACTGGAACTTTCAACACACTTACTGAACTCACAGAAGCCCACCTCACATCCCAATATAGCAGGCTTTCTAACACCGCAACAGGTCGACACATTCTACAAACTCTTTCTATCACTCCGGCACCCATCATCAAGACTAAATACACCATTCCACATCACATACACGAAAACCTCTGCATCCCCCCACTTCCTAAAAACATGCACCCTGTGCATCACAAACAGCGCAGGAGGCAGCGAGCAAAGGCTCTCCAAAAACAATTCTCGGCCTCTAAAGACGTGCTCTATGTTGATGCCGCCGAATATGGGAACAGAAATCATTACGCAATATCAGTCATTAACTCTCACGGCCAGGTCGCTGCGGCCGCCTCCATTCCTGGCTCTTCCTCGGAGGAGGCGGAGGAAGCGGCCATAGCCCTGGCCCTCACAATTCCAAATTCATCAGTTATCGTTAGCGACTCCAAAGCAGCCATACATAACTTCGGAGCGGGTAGGGTCTCTAAGCCAGCCCTTTCTCTCCTCTTGGCCCATCCTTTCCATCAAACTGTGGCATTAATCTGGACTCCCGCGCATGCGGGCCTTGCCGGAAACGAGGCGGCTCATGCCAGTGCCCGAGGATTTACTGTCCGGGCTCAGGCATCAGATGTGTCGGACCTCGCCACGGAGGAGGCGCCGGTTACAGCGCGGGATCGACTTATTACTTACCACGACATCTGCGCACACTACCGATTAGACCGCTTAACCTTTCCGCCACTCATGGGCAAATCCCCGCGTAGGTGTGAAGTTCTGTGGCGACAGCTGCAGACTCGCACCTTTCCGTCCCCTTACCTCCTCCACCGCATTCATCCCGCCATTTACCTTTCTCCCTCTTGTAAATTCTGTGTCTCTCCCAAAGCAGACTTAAACCACATCATGTGGGGGTGCCCTAAGCACCCCCTTCCCCCTTTCCTCAAGCAATTAATATCTAGTGAGGAGCAGTGGGAGGCTGCCTTGCGCAGCTCCAGGCCCGATCTTCAGGAGGCCATCCTGGAGTGGGCTGAGAGGATAAAGGAGGCCTACTTCAAGTAGTTCCTCCCCCACCCTCTATTCCATTGCCCCCTTCCCTTTAAAGAGGGATAAATAAAGTTTTTCATCATCATCATCATCCCTCTCTGCCACGCTCATTTCCTATAATACACGCTCTGAACCAGCCCTCGACGCGGCGTGCAACACAGCAGCAGGAGCTCAGTGGAAAAGTAGACGGAAGAGACAAGGAAAACTTCGTTTTAAAAAGAGAAACAAGGGTTAAAAGTAGCAGTCGCAGCGCGCACCACCTTGGATTGCTTGACACCAAAGCCACTATTGCCTGATTGCGAAGGAACGCGAGAAGTATGTGAGATGCCGTGTTGAAGAGTTTCTCATAATAATTGTGATACTTCACGTCCCTAAACGCGCCTTGAAACGGCGCGCAAGCATATTTTTTTCATTATTTTAAGCGCGAATGTAATTCTCCAGTCATCAAATCGACGGTTTCTGTCTGAAGCCGCGAAGCAAGCCAACGAGGAAGGCGCCTGGAGGCGAAGAAAATCGCGCGCCGGGCAAAATACGATGGAGCGCGAGCGCGCCGTGGGGTAACGCCCCTTAGAGGAAAGGGTAGGTAACGTTGAGCGAAGGCGGGAAGAACAAAGAGCCGAATCGTTGCCGAGGACGACAGCAGGCAGAGGCGCGTCGGGTCAACCTCCTCTATCGGTTGCTACAGGTATTGTTTTCGCTACAGACGTACTGGGATAACACCGTCCTCGCGCCTCGTACACTGTGCATGCGAGTGAAAGCGTGCGATGGTGAGCCGACGGTGGCGGCTAAATCTCGCGTCCGCAAGGGGAGAAGCGCGCCCTATTCCGTCGCGCATGACGCTGGGGGAGGGGAGGGAGGCGGGACGCTGTACTTCAGCGCGTGCGGTAGCAACGGTCTATCTCCCGAAAGCGATCTGGTTTGGGGGCACCGACTAGGTGGGCCGACGGGTCGTAGCTTTGCGGGCGCTATGTTCTCATCCCCCCCGTTTGTGTTGAAGCGTCACTTCGCTCGCTCCTGCTGCCGCGATTCCTCACGTCAGCGTTTTGACAGCTAGGGTCCGTGGTCATCGAGTGTGACGCGTTGACGTCTGCCTGTGTGCGCTTATACCATGCTAGTTAGTTAGCGACGGTTTACAAGAGAGCGTTCTACTTCAGCGGCTGCTGCGTATGGAGCGGCCGCGCGAGCCCTGTCTTGAATACAATCTGCAATGTGTAAAGTGTAGGCGTTTATGCGCATCGTGGGCCCATAGCTTCGTGTGCACTATAGCCCCCATGCGCTTGCATGTAATCCGCGTTCATGAAGTGAAACGTCACAGTAATTTTTTTTCCAGAAACCCTCACCCCTTTCTCACCGCCTCCTCCAACTACCAATCAGAACACAATCTCCATAGGCGAGAATCCGACACGCGGTGTACCTGGTCATAGCTACGAAAACGTTCGAGTGGCGCGCCGAGAGTGAGAGATTCTTGACTGGGGGGTGAAAGGTGGGGCTGAGTGCAGCGCGGTAACTGTGTCTCAATAGAGGACACAACCGCAGTGTACAAGGGGGAAAAGAGATATATCACTCACGTAGGTTCCTGGCAAAATCATGGAAGCCATGGCCCTCTCGACGCTGCAGTGGATCGCGCACACTCGTGCTGCCCTGCCCCCTGAACATTGCGGCTTCCGAGCACACCGCTCCACGGCTGACTGCCTCGCTGTCACTGTGGGCGCGCTCGCGCAAGCTAGACTCGATGGGGAAGCCACTTTCCTCTTTCTGCTCGACGCGCAGGCCACTTTCGACTGTATGCCCTACGAGACCATCCTGGCTGCGGCGCGCGCTTGGCGTGGTGGATAGGCTCCTAGTGCATATCCGCGCTTTCCTCAACGGCAGGACGGCGCGCCGAGGAGTGAAGGGCAGGAGGAATAGGCAAAAAGAGAGAAGGCAGAGATGCTAACCAGAATACGTCTGGTTCGCTGCCCTATTCTACGGGACGGGAAAGATGTAATAGAAATCCGAGATAGATCGAGGGAGGGGAGGGGCAGGAAAGCCGTGGTGAGCTCGCGCACGCATGCAGAAAGCCTGAACGAGTCGAAGGCGTTCACATAGGCCAGTCGCCCTCAAGAATGACCAAAGTGCCTTCACAGCTTTGTGAGCCGACGAGCGATGGGGACGTTCTTCAAGTAGCACCTGCACAGACAACGGCCGGCCGTCCAGTCGTCGCAATGCGATACACAATGTTCGTCTTTTCGACTGAAATGGAGACATTGGCACAATAAATATTCCATGTCCTCCTCAACGTCGCAGACGTCGCATGCAGCAGTGTTGGTTATTCCAATCAAAGTAGTGTACGCCACCGTGAAAGCCACTTCTAACCACAGTCGGTATAAAAGCGATTCCTTACGTCGGTGAAACCTGGCTGAAGCTCAGTGTAGGTGCGAAGGGTTCAGTTTGTGCAACCTGGTGCGCTTTCTATTTGGTGTGTTCCACTCTGGTAAAGAGGGCCTGCGTGCCAGGTGACGAAGCTGCCTTGCAGCGCCTGTCTAGGAAAAAGGAATGGGAAAACTGTGTTGTTCTTTGTGTGACTCTCGGGCCGCTTTGTCTGCTTGATCGTGTCCACTGATCCCGGAATGGCCAGGTAGTTACCGGAAAATAATTTCATGGCCTTTCTGTTTGACGTCAAGGTGAAATTTGAGAATTTCGTATGTTAGTTGTTCGTGAACTCCACGGGTGAGAACTGACTGCATGCTGTGCAAAGCCGATCTATCTCAAGTCGGCCTTGGCCTATGTACCAGGACTCTCTGTGTCGACAAATTGAAGCGCAGTGTGCAAAGCCGTGAGTTCAGCAGCCGTGGACGTCATGACAAGTGACGTCTTGAATCACACTGCTATTGTTGTCGTCCGCATAAACACAGGACCGCCAGAACAGGTCGATGTAGTCGATGCGTCAGTACATATGTGTACGTGGCTACTGTATCTCTGGTAGAACAGGAGTAAGTTCAATTGTTTTAGTGCAGACGGTGGTAGATCTGACTTTTTTCGAAGTCCTGGAAGTCTGAGATGTACTTCAGGGTGGCACAAACACCATACAGGAGACACTGGCCTAGCAGCATGTGTGTACCCCGTTGTAAGCGAGGCACGATGTGCACTGAGAGTTGTGCTAAATTACGTGCAGGGTCTTTCCAAAGTGAGTGCGGCGAGGTGGTGGCAAATGGTCCGGGCAAGGTTCCTGACATGCGTACGCAGTCTCGACGGCGATATGGGTCGTGATTGATTATTCTTAAGCAATGTCAATAGTTACAGCCATTGACTCACTGCGTAGTAACCCAAGGCATATCCTCGGAGGTTGGGCTTGAATGCTCTGAATTGTACGCAAATTTGCTTTGCAGGTGTTGAATATAACAGGTAGGCTGTACCGGCGGAACCCAACAAATAACGCCCTGTACAGCTGTAACATGGATTGTGTACCTCCGCTCCAGTTCTTTCCTGCAAGGAACCTGAACAGATGACAAACTGCTATCAGTCACTTTTTCGCAGGCTTCAAGTGAGGATTCCAGGACATGTCCCTGTCAATCACAACACCCAAGAACCTGTGACTTCTGCTGGATGATATCACTTGTCTGTTGATTCATATGTCGCATGCAGATATTAGCTTCCGGGTAAATGCCACCACTGCGCATTTTCACCACGTCACCTCCAGACATTGTTTATTAAGGTGGCATGATGTCGACAAGGCCCCCTTCTGAAGCCGAGCGCGAAGCTGAAGCCGTGTCACACCGCAAGTCCAGATACAGGTGCCGTCGGCGTAGATGGGGAGGCGAACGGCACTTGACAGGTCCACTAGTTGTCCAAAAAGGGCTAGATAAAAAAACGGCTGTGGCTTAGCTAAGGTTAAGCCCAGGATGCGAAGCATACTAGCCTTAATTTTAACGCGACAGCGTTAAGGAGCTCGTGTCGCAGAAAAGCCGTTGTCGTCGGCGTCGGCGGCTTTGGCCGTGAGCGATAAATCCCAGCAGGCACTTCATGAATAAAAAACAACTTGCGAGATGGGCTGGGCGGGAATCGAACCAGGGTCTCCGGAGTGTGAGACGGAGACGTTACCACTGAGCCACGAGTTCTTTTTTTCTTTATTACCGACAGGGCAACAAGGCAACAAAACAAAATATTTTAACAATACACAACGGTCGCGACAAAATCTCTGTCATTGGTTGGCAGTCACAGGGCTAAAAACGCTTGAAATTCGGTAGCTCAGTCTTCACACTGAGCCATGTTGGTTTTTCTTTTTGCAAATTATACTGAGCCACGAGTTCGATTCTTCAAAGCGGTACAAAAGCGCCTCTAGTGAACGCGGTGTTGCCTTAGAGACGAGCTGTTTCTAAGGCTCAGGCGTGCGTCGCTTGCTCAGGCGCACATTTCGTTGTCGCGCAGAACGCTGCGTTGCTCGACGCTCACCGCGTCCGTTGCGGGGCGCGTAGTCGCTGCGCCGTAGCCCATTGCCTTACACCCCTTGGCGGGTCGGCGGGAACGCTGTCGCGTTCCACTCTTGAAGGCAAAGCTTAAGCGTCCGCTTTGCAGCTGTTATGACGTCATATGGTAGCTACGCGGCCGCGCGCGTCGCAGCAAGGAGGAGCGTGGTTGTGCGGCTAGTATGCGTCGCATACTAGCCGTGTTAGTCGTGTTAGGCTTAGTATTCCACCCTACGCGACTCCGCGGCTACTGTAACCCTGGGGCGTCGGGCCATCTCCGGTGAGCACGCAGAATTAATGCATCTATAGGTAGCTACGAAGCCATAGATATATCTTGCCACCAAGTCATATTGCTTCTAATGCTTTAAGGAGGGCGTCATGGGCAACATTATCGTAAGCCCCTTTCACGAAATAGAAACAAGGCAGCAGACAAGCATTCACAGGCCTGCTGGAATTCCACGTTCATTACCAAGTCGACAACATTTTCTGTAGATCAACGGCCGCGCCTGAATCCTGTCAACGTGTCTGGATAAATTTTATAGGGCTCTAGGTACCACTCCAGATGCGTTAGAACCATCTGTTTCAATACTTTTCCTTCACAACTAGCAAGCGTGATCGGACGGTATGACGCAATCTCCGAAGGCGACTCGCCAGCTTTCAGAAGCGGAATCAGTTGACTTGTCTTCCATTCCTGGTGAACCGTGCGAGTCTGCCAAGAGTGGTTGTACAGGAACAGGAGTACTTTTCGAGCTCGTTCACCAAGGCTACATAGAGTGCGGTATGTTGTGCCATGTGGTCATAGCGCTGGGGAACGCCCGCATCAAGCAAGCATAGTCTCTGGTTCGTCCAGAGAAAAAGCGCACTCAATACGGGGATCACGTGAGAATGGTATGCGGTCGGGAGCCTGCGGTCCAATGGAACTTGCTTCACCAGCAATGCTCAAACAGAAGGATTCTGCGACTTCAATCTGTTTGCATTGTAGGTAAAGAGCAAGGGAATTAAATGGGTGGCGCTGTCCTGGGGTTACACGGAGGCAACAAGCACTTCTCCATATAAGTGACAAAGGCATTCAAAAATCCGGAGACTCGCAGAGGAACATCCATCGTTGTGAAGTCAGCATATTGATACGACGCTGTATTTTCTTCTGTGTGCGTCTGGCCAACCTCAAATCATGAATGGACTTTGTGCGCCTATGTCTTCGTTACGCATGGCGGCGAATTGCACGAAGTTTCTCTAGCTCGACGGCGGATTTGGTGCGTGCAGAGCGTCTCAAAATTGAATGTGTGGCATCCTAGAAGTCGCCTTCTATTGCGTCCTTTAGGCCGGATGTTATGTCGTTTCGACAGCAGCCTTCAAGGATTGAGTTAAATTTCGGCCTGTTGACGCATTCGACGGTTCCGGTGAACTTGGAGCTAGTCAGCTTCTTTGGTGTGAGAAAAGTTGGAATGTGGTCGTTTCGCCGTGTTTCAATGTTCGAGCACTTTTGAACTTTGCTGTTAAAGGAGCGCGAAACAAAGCTAAGGTTGAAGCAGCTACAACACGCTGTTCTTCATAGATACGCGAGGATACCGTTATTTAACACACAATGTTCTCGTTCAGAGGCAATGCACAAGCAATATTTTGCCCCTCGAGTTAACCTTAAAGCTTTCCCAGAGAGAGTGGTGAAAAGAGTGGTTACAGAGACTTTGAAATCGGCAGTGATGACCCACGGCTGTGGACTCATTGCCAAAATTTCCCGTAAGTGCTCGCAGTTAAGACGACTTGATGGCGATAAGTAGGCTCCCAGAAATGTGAAACTGACTTCGCCCTTTTTCATAGTCAAACGTACGTACTAGTTTTCGTTGTCAGGTGACACTGGGTGATGAACATATGTCAAGTCACGGCATATGAAAACAATAATCTTGTGGCATTACCCATGTTTGGAGGACATAATACACTCATACCAGGACAGCCTGATTGGAAATGCAAGTTTGGCTCACAAATGGCAATAATGGGAAACTCATTCACGAATAGAAACTGTCGAAAGTCAGACATACGCAACATAAGTCCTCTGGCGTTCTATTGAAGGAAAGATGCATTCTGAACCTTCTCTCGAAGCGATTGCATCTGGCGGGCCATTGCTGTACCCTAGAGCCGCAAGCACTGAACCCAGGGTGTCCAGCATCTGCAGTGCGCTCTGCGCAAACAAGATTTTCATGTTGCTGAGTACAACACGCATAGCATTCATCAGTGACCGCAACATTATTTTAACCTAACGTTCTGCGGATACCAGCAAGCTGGAGGGAAGTGATTAATTCGACATCCTGAACATGTGCGTTTGCTTTAGAGTTATCGACGAGTTTGACTTCACCCTACCATCTGCAAGCCGCCTGGTTAACTCTGGGGGTAGAGCGGCTGCCTCGGAAAGGCGGTGGTCCCGTGTTCGAGTCCCAGACCAGGACGAATTTTTCAACTGCGAAGCCTTTTCTTTCGAGGAACCCGTATGGGTTTCCTTTGTAGCAGTTGCTACGATTGGGTGCATGTCTCCTGCCTTTTTTTTTTCTTTTTTCAAGTCCTTCTCTTTCTCACCTATAGCATCCCCTTGCCCCTTACCCAGTACAGGGTAGCCAACCGAAGATAATCTTTGGTCAACCTCCCTGCCTTCCCTTTGCCTCTCTCTCTCTCTCTCTCTTCACCTTATTATTTATTATAACCTGACGATCGTCAGGCCCCATTGCATCAGCAGTTTGTGAGGGTGTGCAGCAGCCGTTTTGGCGGAAAACGGCGTGTGGCTTGTTGCGGCGTTTTATTGCATTCTTGAGTGGCAATACCGTTACCACTTAAGTGCCGCGGCAGCCTCGCTGTGTGTTGAATGATCGCCAACATTGCGCTTTAGAACCGCGACTTTCTTCCAGACCCGTGGGCAGTCCTACCATGAGGCTTCGCGGGAACCACGGCAATTAGGGCAGTTCAGGAAAGTTGCGCGGCAGGCGTCTTTTGAATAGTATTCAATGCACCACGGGCACATAGCATTGTTCACATCGACGCTTTTTACATGGTAAATCTCGAAGTACTTATGACATGCATGAGCTTCCGTATGTAAGGCCGAAGTGCATGGTGAACATGGCCGACTTTGACATGAAAGGGAAAGCAGCCTCCCTGAAACACAAACTTCACGCAGCTTTCCGAGTCTCGTGAGACGCGTTATGATGGAGCCGTCTGTTTTTGGCTTTATTATTATCGACAAGTCGTCGGCCGGAATGGAAACGTAGATGTCATAAATGACGTCAACAGTGCCGTTACCGCCTGTAGGTATCATTGGTCGCGCTCTTATAGTGTGTCGATTTCGGTGACATTCCGAATGCTTTGTAGTGCGCTACGATGTAAAACGTCTATAGTCAGGACATTCTTCCGTGAATTTCTTCTCACGTCTTTATTCTTATTCGGTGCGATGCCCTCGAGAGACAAAGAAAGAACCTGCATGTTCAGAAGCCACAAATCGGTCTTAGGGTCCACGGCCAAGAAGAGAACCGTGTGCGGCCAGCGCTGTGGTATATCCTTCACGGTTGAAACACTTGCGGTGATGACGCCCGCAGCAGTCTTCTTTTCGCCGTTCGGATCATGGTAACATTGATGCCGTCGTTCGATGAGTCGCAGCTGTCCTAGTACAACTCGGTGGCCTCGCGGTTTCTGTCGCTTGACTCGTTCGCACGTTTCGTGGACGTAAGCCGACCGGGTGGTTGCGCGCCCGGAAGGTGCTCGGAAGTACCTCCTTCCATTGCCGCAACGAGGGAGCGGCAGTTCCCAGAATTAGCAAAGAAACAAAGCGAAAATGCAGAGACGACAGTGCCAGCGTTTAGCTAAAGAATCACTTCGTCGTCGTCCCGCATGGAGGTAAGGGTGTGTTATATGACCTACATACAGAGCTGCGGGGTTAAAGGCACATTACGCTGATTGCACGCGTGCTTGTGTGGCTATACGAACACAAAAGCTTGAAGATAAAAGGTATCTGGTTATACGCTAGAGCAGATGGATGTGCCAGATCGTGATAGTGTACACGTAGCTTTAATGCGTGAAGTGGAGAGAAATGCGCGAAGTAGTTACATTTACGGCGGGCATCATGGTCAAGGAATCCATCAGAAAAAGAAATGCGAAGTCAACAAAAAACAAAAAAAATATCAGATAGAAATAAAAGCTTTGGGAGTCATGGGGTGAATACGAGAGATAATTATCACATCGAATATCCAAGTTGTCATTTTTACCGTAGGCTGCTTACCAATTTCCCTTAAAAATGCCACGCTGCTCGTTTATTTATGATTTGTTTATTTTGTCTCTGCTACAAGCTCCCACTGAAAATAAAAAGAAGAAAAATAGAAGTAAGGACGAATGAGCAAGTTTGTCGGCTTTGTTGAATATGGGGGTTTTCTAGGGTTAGAAATTACCGCATATTCTGAAAAGAGAAGCCTTCATTGCTGTGCAGGCTAAAATGAACCGCCAGTCGAGGAGAAGGACTTGAGAGAGTTTAAGAGAAAATTCGAGTTAATATTAGATAAGCTACGTGCTACGATTCTCTTTCTCTGGAACAATGTACACGCAATGGCAGAAGTATATGTGGGTATGTGTGCCTGCCACGAGTTCATGGTATCATAAAATAGCGTTAGATAAGCAACAATCTAAAACACGATGAGATTTTTTTTATTTCTGTGAGCTATATCCCTCAAGAGAAATGAAATGCTTAAGCGTTTTCGCAATTTAAGGTTACGACGATGATGGCAAGCTCTGAACGTCGTGACTTATACCATTCATGAGTAAACAAAACGCATCTTCCCCAAAACCATTACAGAAAGACCTGCATTGCACATTTCTGGTGCGCCCTCACACAGTACTCCGGTGGCGCTCTGGGCAAGATATTGGCAAGATCTACCACCGAAACGGACAAGCGTGCAAAATTAGTCAAGCACATCAGGCTTGACCGTGCGCCATTTGAACCGTTGTAAATGGCAAACCACCAGCAGCACTAGAAAAACCACCACTTGGAGCAGCGCGCACGTAATCACTATGGAGTTCCTTAGCAGACCGCGCGTGGAGGCTCCTTCGCTGTCCTTTGAAATTTATGACGACGCCTTTCAGAACACGCGCGCGCAAATTAACAGCGCACAAGCTCCGCGTAGGGACCGGCCGCTCTATTCTTTTCCGAAAAAGAACGGCCCTTATCTCAACTTGAATGACGCGCACTCTCCCGGAACCCATCGCGCGAATGCACGGAGCAGCGCTTTCATCCCACAAAAGTTAACGGCTGAGAGAAAGCACATCGCGGCCACAGCACCTTGCGATAACCGAAGATACATCGCTTCTCCCAGAGTAGTGAGCGCGCTGAGGGAAAGGGAACACGGAAAATCAATTAGGGAGCGGGAGTTCTCCACGCGCGAGCGGTAGGCAAACAACGGGCGTCCTAATGCGGCCGATACGTTGTGGCTGAAGTGCCGTGGTAAAGAAGTGAGGCTCGCAGGTAACGTGCTTCGAGGAAAGTGCGAGCCATACTACTGACACGTGAGCTGAACTTCAAGGAAAGGTGATGAAAGGAAGGTACTTCTCCTGTGATGCCGGATGCTTGTATGCTCACACGAAATTGTCCCTCATCACCTGTGAGACAGTAAAGGAGTTTGTGTTTTATTTTTGTTTATTTCTTTATTTTAACTAATTAATTTGTTTTGGTGACAGAAAGCTAGAGTGGTCGGAGCTGGCTGTGACTCTCCTCAGAGCACCTTCGAAACAGTAGGTTCATAGTAGTAGGTACGAATACACAAACTGCCCAAATATTGTATGTTTGAAGAACAAATAAAAAGTTCCGTTCGGCATTGTACACAACAAATTTCATGTGCCCGTAAACCATATACTATCCGACGTGTGCTCAGTTTACTTGCGTTCTTGTTTGCCGAGATGGTTTTCTCAAATTATTCGAGGGTACATAGCCAAGCAGTGTAACACTTATTTATTGGTAACTGCAATACATCAAGGAACATTTTAATGGAAATTTATTTCTTGGACATTACTACAATCAAGCACATATGTTGTTCAGTCAAACGTATAAACATGGAAAACAAACACAACAGTTGAAGCGGAGCATTAAGTCGAAGCTTTATTTTCGTTTCTCCCCTGTGTGTCGTGTCGCTTGGCTCTTCGACCAGTATAACTAGGCATATACGCCGGAGGCTCAGCAAAAATAAGATATACCAGCCGTGGAACTCGTGCACGATAAAAACTGGGCCCACTTCGGAGATTGCGTCATAAAAAAGCCGGCAGATACCACGCCCTGTGGGAATCGATGTTATGCGAATCCGTGTGCGGGGAACCTAGCACGTTAGCCAAGCGACCATGAGAGTGCCAAGACGTAGGCGCCTGTTTCCTGGCCTACATGACACGCATGTTACGATATTCATGTCATAATTTATAATTTATGTTCGTCATGCACTCTTGTCTTACTATGCGAATCTTGGTACATACCAAGACGTAAGCGGCTCTTTCATGTCCTACATGACACGCATGCCATGACATATCATTTGTGTTCGTCATACATTCTCGTCATTCTATGCTACTTTTGTACACACCATGTTAACGAAACGACCATGACCTAGACCACCAAGACCTAGGTGGCTAGATAAATCATGTGGATAATGACAAAGTGGCAAACGTTCGCCAAGAAATGCTTCCTATATAAGAACCGGTGATTTGGAGGCGTAGCTTGACACCACTGAACGATACATGTCCTCTCACGGTTTTTTTGTGTTTTTGTAGCGCGAGCCCATCCTGCAGGCTGTGCAAGAAGTTTGGCGTCGGTGTCTGACCCAGTAGACGCAGTTGCGTGTTTCCTACATAGCTCTGGCTCAGTGTGGAAAAGCCCAAGCAGCAGCTCTGACGGGCGCGTGGAGGAGTTTAGAGAGGAAGCACTTGCCTAGTGGCACTCGTTTATTCGTCAGAAGTTGTAGTGGCATATAGTTCTCTTTCCAAAGGACATTTTTCGACGTCTCTATTGGGAGGTGCGTGTGTGCGTGTGTGTGTGTTTGTGTGTGTGTGTTTGTTTGTTTGTGTGTGTGTGCGCGTGCGTGCGTGCGTGCGTGTGTGTGTGTGTGTGTGTGTGTGTGTGTGTGTGTGTGTGTGTGTGTGTGTGTGTGTGTGTGTCCGAACTCAGCCGCTACGCTAGGTATATCCTTCGATGGAAGGGAACGAAATCGGCGTGGGTGCCTTGCAAAAAATAAAGTTTTATTTTTAGTACACTAATGCAAGCGGCAACTCACGGATTGCCTCAGCTTTCTTATCGGTGCGACAATATTGGTACATGCATATTGAGTATGTGTGTGTGGCTCGGAATAATGGCTACTGATACTGTGGCGCGAGCCACTAGCTACTGATACTAAAAGCAGCTCTAGAGCAAGAAATACGCCGTGCTTGCCCACCCCATTCGTTTCAAATAAAGACACAAAACAAGGACACAACAAAAAAGGAAAAAAAGCGCACCTAAAATAATTAGCACAAGTCCAGAAATTTACGACTTGGCCTGAAGGTGACGATGTGTGAAGAATTTACGATGTTGACGCTCAGATGTATATTTGTTCAATTGGTGCTTAGATGTGGGCACAGACGCGATGCCGCTTTCTTCCTGCAACCTAAGCTATCACCTCCATCAGACAAAAATACATCTTGTGCGTGTCGAATATTATGTCCTAAGTGCCACAACACGGATTTTTTTTTTCGGTTTGGTATTCTAGCTTCTCAAAAAAATCTTCAATGAAACGCAGACTAGGCACGCTGTGCGGGCTGTTATTGTAGATTATCATAGCCGTTTGTCATTCTTACTACCAGGGATATGCAACAAGTTCTTAGTTCAACAATGCGCTCCAGTCAGCACGTCCGCGTAGTCACATATCTGTCAGACAAGCGTCGGTGAATGCGGGTGGCAGCCTTCGGCGACACCAGTATACTTATTCGCTGGCAATGCGTCACATCAGCACTCGCCGTTTTTTTGTGCGGGCACTGTAGACACAAAAGAAAGGAACGGTTCAATTTTGAAGAAAAAAAAATACGTCAAATCTGAATTACCTAGTGAGCTTCCCCCGTCATACTTGTTCATTCAAAAGGTCAGACTGTGTAGCCGAACTCAGCCGCTACGCTAGGTATATCCTCCGATGGAATGGAATGAAATCGGTGTGGGTGCCTGGCAAAAGATGAAGTATTATTTCTAGTGCACTAATGCAAGCGGCAACGCATAGATTGCCTCAGCTTTCTTATCGGTGTGACAATATTGATGCATGCATATTGCGTGTTTCTTGTGGCCGATGCGCGCGGGCGCCTCGACGAAGACGACGAACGCTCACTGGCTCTCGAGCTGTCGGCTTAACTGGCCAGCGCTGCAGTTATCCTTTGTAAATATGTAAATACATATGAAGAGCTGCGGGCAGTCCGACGTCGCGCCGAGAGGAAATACAGGCGAACTAAATTGATATCAGACTTGAGAACGGCACGCCGTGTGCAAAAGAAAATTCAAAGATACTTGGACAAGCTCGACAGACAACGTTGGAGGTCCTTTTGCACCAGCCTGGACCCACGAAAACCGTTGTCCGCAATATGGCATGTTGTACGAGCACTACCATCTCCTCCACAACAGCTACGTCCCTTCCGAGCTTTGGCTATCATCCAGACGCGCAGTGAGAAGGAAATCGCGGAAGATTTCTGCATACACCTCTCTGGATCTACAACATCGATAGCTTCAGTGCTCAGGTGTGCTCCTCCAACAATGGACGATCGCCTCGACCTCCCGTTCACGCTGCAAGAGCTACGTGCAGCGATTTCCTCTTCAAGACACTCCAGTGCGCCTGGTCCTGATGGCATTACCTATTCTACCTTGCGCCATCTAGGCCCTCGAGCGACTGAAGAGCTCCTGGCTTTATACAATCTCTCTTGGTCCTCGGGAACTGTGCCTGCACACTGGAAGACAAGCAAAATCGTGGCATTATTGAAACCAGGCAAGACACCCCATGCTATGCTTTCCTACAGACCTGTCGCGCTTGCCAGTTGCATAGGTAAAACCATGGAACGCATGGTTTTGACGCGCCTGGAGTGGTTTTTGGAGAAACGTAATGAAGCGGTATGAGCCTTGGAATAGAAGATGAAGAAGCGCAGGAGTCTGGGTTCAGGAGAAGAGAGGAAGGAAGTGAGAATAAAATGTAGACAAGATGGACGCCAGTTCCACAACAATGCTTTACGTTTACTGTGTCCTTTAAGTAGGAACGCTACATTATTTTGGCGCAGCCGACAGCGAACTCCAACATGTGGGTGAGATTTTTCCTTGAGGAGACCTCCGCGGACAAGATCATCTTTTCGAGATACCAAGCTGAAGATGAACCAGCGGTGGAACTACCTCGCGAACTCAACTCGGCAGAACTCATGAACCTGGTTTTAGAGAAGGCTTCCATGGACCCTGATGAACTACGTCGGAACGGTGCTGTGAACGTGCATTATTAGTAGCACTAATAATGCACGGACTGCACGCGCAAGTCCTGAAGCAAGTGCAACTACGGTCACCTAAAACTATGGACGGGCTCCTGGAGTGCCTTCAGGACATATCATTTACTTCAGAAGAAAATATAAACGCTAGCTCAAGCGGTCACTTCACACGGTCCGGCACGGATTGGTCAAGCCGTAATCAGCGAGAACCGCGCCGCCTTGCAGGCGGCACAGAGAGCTTGGGTTGGCGCGCTCCCAGAGGTCGGGTGCATAACATCGACAGCGACCCTGTTCCCCTACTTTCGGACGCTGAAGAGGCTCCGACGACAAAAAACTGATAAACAAGGGTGATCAGTCCGACCCGATGACCACAACTGAGACTGTTTATTTAACTTGCTCTAGCCTACTTCACATCCCTGTGAAAGTGGGAAACAGACACATGATGGCTTTGGTTGACAGCGGTGCTTCTGTGTCTATAATAAATGCCAAGCTGGTAGATGCAAGTCACCTGCATAGTGGAAGAGTACTACGGGTGCAAGGCTACGATGGAAAAGTGACAATGCATAATCAGTGGGCCTCAGTAAACATCGAGTTCCAAGGTCATGAAATAGCGAGTGAAGTACTGGTGATTGAGGGGGTGACGTATGACTTTCTGCTATCCAGACCAGATATAAAGAAACTAAAAATCAACGTATACTGGGACGATGCGGTTTTAGTGGAAGGACTATCAAGGCAAGAGACACAGCCGGATAGAAAGGATAACCTGCGAGTTGTCAATTGCGCGGAGGATATTGCAACGACCTATCCTGAACTAGTATGCATAGGAAGCTATCCACCGGCGATGACGTCACACAAGGTGCCTTTCGAACTCACCGACAAGACCGTCATCCGAAAATCACCTTACAACATGTCAAGAGAGCGCAAGATATGGTTGAAGAAGGAATTGCAGGAGATGCTAGACGCCAATATAATCCGGCCTTCGGTGTCACCCTTCGCCTCTCCCATAACTATTGCGCCGAAAGAAGATGGAACTTTCAGACTGTGCACAGATTACAGGGTTCTCAACCGACAGACAGAACTTATACCATTTCCCATGCCGAAGATAGACACGATTATAGATGAGACAGGTGGTTGCCGATGTTTTTCACGTATTGACTTGTGCAAAGGTTTCTGGCAGATCCCGATAACCGAAGAAACCAAAATGTACACTGCTTTTATCACGCCCTTCGACCTGTACGAGTATAACCGGCTTCCTTTCGGCTGGAAAAACTCACCAGCATGTTTCCAGAAGATTATGAACGAAGTCCTGAAGCCTTTCCTAGGTGTCTTTTGTAACGTGTACATAGACGATATTATCGTCTTCTCCAAAACAGAGACGGAGCATCAGGCACACCTGTCCCAGGTATTAAATGCCTTGAGCTTGGCACACCTCAAGGTTAATTTTAAGAAAAGTGCGTTCTTTCAAAGAAAAGTGGTGTTTCTTGGAAGAGTCTTTGATGGGACTACCAAAAGCACGAAACAAGAGTCCGTCGAGAGGATATCCCAACTGGTAAAACCATATGACGTACACTCATTGCGTGTATTTTTGGGATTAGCAGGACATTTCAGGCCCTTCATAAAAGACTTTGCCATCAAAACAAGATGCCTCACGCGCCTAACACAGAAAGAAGTTCCATTTGAGTGGAATGAGGAATGTGAGAGAGTCTACCGTGATCTGGTGCACAGAATATCTGCTGACCCTATTCTACGCATACCAGATTTCACTTTACCCTTTGAACTGAATACCGATGCCTCACACTATGGGACAGGTGCAGTCTTGTACCAGAAATGTCCAGAAGCATCCGGCCGAGAAAAGCGACACGTAGTAGGTTACTACAGCTACACCCTCAAGCCACCTGAAGTCAACTACACCACTACTGAAAAGGAAGCTCTTGCAGTCCTCAAAGCAATTCAGTACTTCCGTACGTACCTAGAAGGTGCGAAGTTTACTTTGTTCACCGATCACCAAGCCCTCACTCATCTCTTGAATATGACCCAACCTAAGGGACGTATCGCCAGATGGGTGAACTATTTGCAGCAGTTCGATTTCACCATCTCCCACAGACCTGGACCACTTTTGACTGATGCAGATGCATTGTCTAGACTGATGATACAGGCCAACAACGAACAATCGGCAGAAATCAATGAAATTAAATTGTGGGAAGGCACTGAACAATTGATTTTTAGGGAAGGTCGCTATCAAGTCCCGCCAACGCTGGTTTCCAGGGTGCTTTATTTGTACCACGATAGCCCAGAATCTGGAGGACACGACGGATTTTGGCGCACCTACAACAAGCTAGTCAAGAGATTTACGTGGCCTCACATGAAAGACGACGTCAATCGATACGTTCGTTCATGCCACATTTGTCAAATCAACAAAGTGAAATATAAGCAGCCTACGGACGCCATGATAATACCTTGCCACTCAAACGTGCCTTTTGAAGTTATACACCTGGATTTCGCCGAGCTAAATAAGAAACGAGAAGGAGTCCGAAAAACGCAAGCTTTTCTTCTGGCCATAGATGAATGCACCAGGATGGTCGCGGCGCGGGCAGGAAAAGAAGATGCGAATAGTGTCATCGCCCTTCTCGAACGGGATATGTTTAGGACAACCAAGACAATTGTATGTGACAACGGTCCAGCGTTCAAGAGCGAAAAGCTAGCAAGATGGGCTCGAGACCATAATATATCAATCCAGTTCTGTGCGCCATACCATCCCGCAGCGAATGGGCTTGCAGAGCGTGCTATACGAGATGTTAAACAATACATCAGGATGTACGATAGTTTCCCTGGTGGTTGGAAATGCTCTTTAGAAGCAGCTGTAAGACATCACAATCGCTCCTACACCAGCGGCTTGGGATGCAGCCCGCAATTCGCTTCTTCAGGAGAAACCCCTATTCTTCAGGCGGACCGTGAACTTGGGCTGTTAGAAAATCTCCAGATCGTCGAGGAAAGGAAACAGAAATCGCAGGAGGAGAGGTACCGTAAACGAATGAAAAAAAATTTTGACAAGAGACATTGCTCAGATATTCCAGACATTCAAGTCACCAACCTCATTCTAGTTAGGAAAGGAGTAAGAGAATCCAATGCCAAATTTTATGGTCCTTACTCTGTGACAAAGACGGCCACTCAGAAAGGAATATTGAAGACTGTGTGGTACATTGGCGAACGTGGCTCAGTTGAATGTGCTTCGATTGCAAACGTTTTCAAGTATTACCCCAGGAGGGGTTAGCAAAAGAAACCTGGAAGGGTGAAGCGGTATGAGCCTTGGAATAGAAGATGAAGAAGCGCAGGAGTCTGGGTTCAGGAGAAGAGAGGAAGGAAGTGAGAATAAAATGTAGACAAGATGGACGCCAGTTCCACAACAATGCTTTACGTTTACTGTGTCCTTTAAGTAGGAACGCTACACGTAATATATATCCAGACGCAATGACAGGTTTCCGAAAGGGTAGGTCGTCAATCGACAGCGTCATTGACCTAGTAACAACTGTTGAACATCAGAAACGTCGCCGTCGATTAACGGCTGCTGTCTTTCTAGATATCAAGGGTGCTTTTGACAACGTTCTACATGATGCAATTTTAAATGCCCTAGAAGAATGTGGCGTCGGGGGACGTATGCATCAGTGGATAGCCAGCTATCTTCAAGAGAGAACGATATTCATGACAACTCCAGACGGTGAAACAAAGAACCACCCCGTCTATCATGGAGTGCCTCAAGGAGGTGTATTGAGCCCAACCTTATTTAATATTGTTCTCATTGGACTGGTCAAAGAACATGCAGGCAAAGTCTCGGTCTCTGTGTACGCAGACGACAGCTGTATATGGACCACGAGCTTAACGCGCTAGCAAGTGCAAACGAAGCTGCAGCGCGCGGTGTTGATAACGTCGACATACCTAAACAGTCGCGGACTGCAGCTCTCACCGGAAAAAAGTGTGTGCATGGCGTTTACACGGAAGTCAATGGCCTGCTACCCCGTTATGATTGATGGAAAGATTATACCTTCAGTAACACACTACAAGTTTCTCGGAGTCATCATCGACCGTGACTTATCTTGGTCGAAGCACCTCTCCGGATTAAGGAAAAAGCTACACAGCTTTACTCAGATCATTCGACATATGTCTGGAAAATCATGGGGCCCATCCAAGTCATCTCGTCTGCAGCTCTACCAGGCACTTTTTGTTGGCTACTTCCGCTACAGTGCGCCTGTACTTTCTCGGATTTGTACAACTGCTGTACGCACACTTGAAAGTGCTCAGGCTCGCGCACTGAGAATTTGCCTTGGACTACCACGATGTGCGTCTACTTGGGGCACGATTGCAGAGGCACGTGCTTGCCCAGCTCGAGTTTATCTGCAACATGAGCCATTGCGAGTGCATCTAAGGCTACTGACCAGACACAGGAATCATCCACTCACGAACGTCACAAGCGTACGGTCTGTGTCTGCCTACTCAGAAGCCGTGTTGTCGCAGCAAGACTTATTGCCGTCGGACTTCCAACCATATGACATACCCCAAGTTCCACTCTGGACGATGGCAAAGCCAATGGTGAGACTCTCAATCCCTGGAATAACGAAGAAGTCGAAGATGCCGCTTGCTGGGCTCAAGCATTTCGTGCTATCATACATTGCTTACATGTATAGATAATACGAGCATGTTTTTACAGATGGTTCTGTGACACAGACCTCTTCCGCGGCGGCCTACACGGTGCCAGGAATGGGAATCGCACAGCGATTCAAGATAGGACACAGGACGTCGTCTACAGCAGCTGAGTTGACCGGAGTTCGAGAAGCAGTTCGCTGCATACTGCAACAGAGTCTCGAGAAGTGGACAGTGTTCTGTGACTCAAAACCAGCACTGCAACTCATCAGCAATTATATGAGTGAGAGAACGGCATATAGTCCTCTGGTTCATGACATCATGTCTCTACTTGCTGAGGCGTCACACTCCGGGCATACCATCGTGCTGCAGTGGATTCCTGGCCATTGTGGAATAGCTGGAAACGAACAGGCTGACGCGGAAGCAAAACAGGCGCACACTGACGGAACTATTATAAAAATTCATTTTTCCCGGTATGACATTAACGCCTTGCTCCATACCTCCCTTAAAACTTCTACGGCACGACATTGGGACAACCCCGAACATCGACAAGAGCGCCTTCATAGACTTGACGCTGGCTTACAATTCCGGCTTCCACTTCGGTTGCGGAGAAGCCAGGAAACACTCATTCATCGATTACGGCTGGGTGTTGCATACACCCACCGATACCTTCACAAGATTGGACAAGCACGGGACCCTGAATGTAGCGTCTGTCACACTCTCGAGACAATAGCTCACGTACTTTGTGTGTGCCCTCAATATGCGGCCGAACGCAGAAAACTCAAATCAATAGTTGACAGCTTGGACTCCCGTCCCTTTTCAGAAGAAAAGCTTTTGGGCGCTTGGAGGAGTGTTCACTGTGCCCAACGTGCCATAAAATCACTTTTGAACTTTTTAAGTGAGACTGGTCTAGACGATCGCCTTTAGAAGCTGTGAGACGTGCAGTCAATACGAAATGTGTTTGCGCAATAACTTTTTGGGACAATATTACTTTTTGTATGGACAAGATTACCGTTACGTGTATGCGCGTGTTTGCGCAATAACTTTTTGGGACAATATTACTTTTTGTATGGACAAGCTTACCGTTACGTGTATGCGCGTTCACTGCGCACCCGCATATTGGATAACGTGTATATAGTATATCATTGTACCATATCATAATCACCCGCCACCTACCTTTCCCTGTATTTCCCACTTCCCCTTTCCCCAGTGAGGAGTAGCAGGCTAGAGACACGCTCTCCAGGCCGACCTCTCCTCCTTTCTGCTCATTAAAATCTACTCCTCCTCCTCCTCCTCCTTTGTAAATATACGTTGTATATAGTCTTCAGTCTTAATCCTTCGTTGGCGTAACATTCTAGTGGAGGGTGCCGTTCCCCGTCCTCGCCAGGGAGCTCTGCAGCAGCCTGATCGCCCTGCTTTCTGCCATGGCTCCCGGTGACCACACCTCGTCTCCTTCTATTCCTGCGACCCCGACAACAACGTACGTTACGCTTGCCAATCCCCGCGACCCTGGCATATTCTCCGGCCAAGATAATGCCGACGTTGAGGACTGGCTCAGCCTCTATGAGCGTGTTGGGCGAAACAACCGCTGGGACCCTACAATTATGCTAGTGAATGTCCTATTCTACTTGGGCGGAACCCTTCGTCTCTGGCTCCGGACATACGAGGACGAGATCTCTAGCTGGGATGATTTAAAGGAGAAGCTAAGCGACCTTTTCGGAAATCCCACCGGTCGGCATCTGGCTGCTAGAAAAGAGCTTGCTACCCGAGTTCAGTCTTCAACTGTATCGTATATCTCTTACATACAAGACGTGCTCGCTCTTTGCCAAAAAGTCGACGAGAAAACGGCCGAGGTTGACAAACTCGGCCACGTACTCAAAGGCATCTCGTACGATGCGTTCAACTTGTAGGTCTTCAACAATGTGTCCACCATCAACGCCAGTGTCCCGGAATGCCACCACTTTGAGCCAGCCAAAAGCCGCGGCGTCATTCCACAGTTCTCCCTCCTCCCTAACATTGACTGCAATGTCGATTAGCACCGACGTTACCGCTTCACCACCCTTAAATGAGCACATCACACGCATTGTTCGCAGCGATTTCAAGGCCAAAAACACTGCGCCGTTCCATCAACGCCCACTTGACCCCACCATTGACCAACCAGCCCCAGCGATCCCTCGCATTGAGGCAGTTGTGCAGCAAGAATTTGCAAACCTAGGTTTTCCTGTTGCCTGCTCCGTCTCCCGACGTAACGCCCGATCGGCGCCGACTGCTACGCATCACGGCAATCTGTATTCCCCTCCTAGGTACCGTAACTCTACCGAATGGAGAACTCCGGTCGACAAGCCCATTTGCTTCCGTTGCTTCCGCATTGGCCACATCGCTCGCCACTGCCGCACCTTCTGGACGTCGCCGTATTCGAGCTCCTTTTCCCCGTCTCCTCGCCCATATGCCGACCCACGCCGTTACTCGCCTCGCCGTATGCCTCCTACCTCTGACGTATCCGCCCATGTCAGTCGTCCTGCTCGCTCACCGTCACATCAACGCGTCGGTCTCCATCGCCCCAGACACGCCGCTATTCGTCGCCGACCAATTATGGACCTTTCTGGACGGAAAACTAGACCGTGCAGCTCCTGGAGGTAGTGCTGCATTATCTTCGTCGTGTCGAAATCCTCCATTGACGCTCCCAACGAAACAGAAGTTACTTGATGTTCACGTCGACGGTGTCCCTTTGACGGCCGGCGCTCATAGATACTGGGGCCCAGGTATCCATAATGGGTTGTAACTTCCGTCGTCGACTGCGGAACGTTCTCACGCCTCTTACTACTCGAGCCGTACGCGTGGCCGATGGCAGCACTGTTGACGCCCCTGGAATGTGTGCTTCCCGTATAAGTATCATCAACCGCCACGTTCCTGTTCTTTGTACAGTGCTGACCAGTTGTCCCCATGACATAATCCTCGGACTCCACTATCTTACGGCGCATTCAGCTTCGATCGACTGTTCTGTCGGTACCCTTTGCCTCGAACTTCCTCTACTCGCGCATACTCGTGCCGAAATGCCGAACAACTTCAGTACGACCACCTTCGTCCGCCTGCTGCATAAAGCCTTGACTTTCCTCAATCTGGTATCATCTTCTCCATTTCCCGATGGTGATTACGTCGCCACACCTGTTCCTGATGTCCATTTGATGCGCAATATCACTGTGCCCCACTCCGTCGTCACCGTCGCCAATAACCGGACATGCCTCCCTGTCGTCAATTTTGGCCTCACAAAGGAAGTTCTACCCAAAGGCATATCGGTTGCAACGCTCCGTGCTATCGGAGATTAATCAATGGGCAAGCTCAATTGAAAAGCATCCGACAGACCAACCTTGCGACATCAATGCAGTCATCGATCGCGTCATCGCTTCCAAGCTCTAACATGAAGAACAAGAACCGACATAAGTGCGGTGAACGTGCACGAAATGTAACCATGTGCTGCTGCTGAGCAATAAGCCGGGTAGGGTTTGGGTGTAGTCGTTTCCGAGTGTGGCGTCAGACAGAGTCGTGCTCTAGCCTACTGAAGCAGGGTGTGAAACCAGGCTGGTTGGTATACCATGCTGAAGTGAGACCGGGCTACTTTGTATTCCATGCGCTTGTTGTCCTTGTCGCCTTTTTAGTGTCCCGTGTCCACTCTTGCGCTAGGCACTTCAATTCTATCCTACGCCGCCGGAGCGTCTCGGAACAGGTATAGCTGGCCTACGCTACACCGGGCAGTCACACGGACACTCGCACGCCGTCATCCGAACTTTCTTGGCGAGTAGTTGCTTCCTTGCTCATGAATATCATGTCGGGAGAGTTGAAGAAGAAGAACAGGGAGTTCATTCACACGGGAGAAATAGGATAAGCTTATTTACAGAGAAAGGATGCTTGTATGAATTGCATGTACAGCATGTGTTACCTCGTCGCACGCAGCTACGTCGTTCTCAGAGCTCGCTACGTGCTTACAGAGCACACTAAAGCAGCGTGGTAGAACACGCTCGCTAAATGCAAGATAGATCCTTAAATGACTTCCAATTTCCCTTGACCACTTGCTAGGGAAACATTTGTCGTACTAATCCGACAACCGGTGGTCACGTTGACGTCACACAACTACGACTCCGAGCAGGAGAGGGTCCAAAACACGCACACGCACTGACCCTAAGATGAATATGAGGAGGGGGAAACAAGGCACACCATACTCATTGTGCCTGCGACAACCAGGTAGCTGAACAACCCAAGCCCCTACCTAAGTAAAGCCGCTCCCCAATATTCCTAACATCTTCTTGACTCGCTTGATGGGTTGTCATGACGCACAACACTTGGCGTTCGTGATTAGCAGCCTCTTGGATGCGATCGGCCTCGGCAGCTCTGTGAATCCCAGCAGGGCACCTTGAGCATCTTAGTGTTTGGCACCACCACGGACTCTATGCTGCTACACTGAAGTTCTAGTCAACACTAGTAAAAGGTTGGAACGATGACGAAAAACACCGTCAATGGTGGCAGTCGAAACAGGCAGAGACCTTGTTCGAATCACAGCTAACGGACCTGCCACGCCCTAAGGCCGGTAGGTCCAGCTCACCTTTACACTCGTATGGGGATGAAACGCAGTTGACGTTCTGAAATCCATGGCCATTACATATTGTATGGCATTCTCTTCCTCTCCGAAACATAATGATCGAAATATTGTAAAAGAAAACTTCCAGCGCAGAGATTTTTCTAATATTTTGATTATCCATTCACTAGACGAAAAATCACCACTGAGAAACAGATCAGTTTTTGTAATCGAGAAGTTCCTTAAAGCAGTGCTAGGACCTGAATAAGATAAAACTCCTGTCATCAGGAGATGTGCTAGTCAAAGTATTCCGCAAGAATCATAGCGAAACTCTCCAAAAGCGAGACACACTGGCCGACCTGAAAGTATCAATCACACCGCATCGCACTAAGAACACAGTACCAGGCGAGATGTCAGAGCGTGAACTGCTAAAGGAAACCGAAGCCGACTTCAAAAAGTTAGAAATCGAGGTTCAACCGTTAGACGTATCACAATATGACGCAATGACGAGGGGATCCACACCAAACTCCTGGCACTGACATTCAATGGCATAAATATTTCGCAATCGGTGAAGGTAGAATTTCCGTATTGCCCTGTTCGATCCTACATCCCGAACCCACACAGATGCTTTAAATGTCAGAGGTACCACCACGGCACGCAGTCCTGCCACGCTAGGATGACATGTGCCTTGTGCAGAACATGACCCCCTTACTAAAAACTGTGAGTAACAAGAGCCAACAAAGTGTACCAACTGTGATGGTCCCCATCGCAGCTCATTTTCCCTTCGTGCACTGTATTTACGAAAGAAAAGGAAATAATACTGCTTAAGCTAACATCGAACATCACGTGACAAGAGGCACGTCGAAGACGCGCAACGTTTCAAGGCACCGCGTACGCCAGTGCTGCTCGCCGGGGCATGGAGTGGCATATGGCCGCAATGGGATCACAGTACAGCTTAGCTGATCTAGTCCCTGGATGATCTGGATATAATAAGGAGTATTTCCCAGTGGCGCTTCAGACCATACAATATGAGCCTGTCATCTTTCCAAAAAAGTGCAACTTGCATGCAGCTAACTGGGATAAATTTAAAGAGCGTTTCACCTTGCCATTTTGACGCAATTTGCTATTTGGGGGCAGAATAAATGCGTACATATGTCACGGAACACATCCTTCATGCAGAACTAGGATCATTTTCTCAGTCATCTAGCGGGTAAACTTCGTCAATGCCTTGGTGGAACTCCAAATGTGAGAAACAAAAAAGAAGCAGAACAACGCTTGGAGTGCGTTCTCCCGCTTAATGATGGACAACTTAATTGCCTTCAAACGATGCAAGACAAGCGGCAGACAGATGCGCCGCATTGCGAAAAGAACGCTCTGAGCCAATTACTTTTCCTATGTCAACTCTTACACGCACGCAAAAGAAGTGTACAACAGGGTGAGGAGGCTAAAATAGAATACATTTATTCCTCTTCTACGTGTGAATAAATTCGGAAACACATTGGAACAACAGGCCGCGACATTAGGGGAGTGCCTTGAGTATCTGTCTAGCTCACAGCATTGCCCGCACGGTATGGAAAGGTCGCGGAGTCACAGTGAATATGTACTCGGAAGGCAAATGCAATGTTTACAACCAACAATTTTCTATGCAGGAGCTACAGATTGCTCTAGGCTGGCGCAAAAATTCCGCGCCTGGGGCAGATATATGGTATGGTGAAAATGCTACCACAAGGCATGGTAGAATGTTTGCTTGGTTTGCTCAATACATTTTTTCCTACAGGCCGCCTCCCCTCTACGTAGATAAATGCCATAGTTATTCGCATCCTCAAACCCAGAAAGAACCTGTTTTCGCAATAAATTATAGACCAATAGCTTTGATGAGCTGCTTGTGTAATGTACTTCAAACGGTGATCAATCGCCGTTTTACCTTTTTCCTTGTATGCAATGACATACTTGATCAGCGACGAACAGCCTTTCGAGCTGAAGAAGTACAAAAGATAGCTTTGTACTTCTCGAGGCATATATTCGTGACGCGTTTGTGCGTAACCAGTATTGCCGCTCAGTATTTTTTATCTTGAAAAGGGACAGGGGTGGCGTTATGGTATACTTTAAGATCTGTCGTCATACGGGATATGTGGTAAGATGTCCAACATAATTTGTGATTATTTATCGAAAAAAAAAAATGCCCATCCCGGTTGGAAATTCATGGTCAAGGATATTTAGGTAGAAAAGCGGCGCCCTGCAAAAAGGTGTTTTAAGTTGTACTCTTTTTCTAGAGAACATGAACTGTCGCCACAGCAGACTTCCACCAACAATCTCTTGCACAGTGTACGGACATTCAGATAACTTTCAGGTCCTGCAATTTGAGCATCTGCGAACGTCAAGTACAGTTATACGTAAGTCATCTTTCTAGATGAGCAGGTGAAAACAGCTTCGCCTTTAATAATGAAACAAGTATGCGTTTATTTTTAGAGGCTCTGTGTGGTAATTGCTAACCCACGCATTTAAAGGAATGGGCTCACTCTGCCTAGAAAGTGAGCATAAGTTCTTATGCGTTATTCTTCACAGCAAGCTAAGCTTCATACCACATATTACGGAAGACAAGATGTCTGAAAACTAAGAACATTTAAAAAATATTTCTCACCGCTTACGGGGAACGGATACAAGATGTATCACCCGCCGTGGTTGGTTAGTGGCTACAGTGGGGGCTGCTAAGCACGAGGTTGCGCTTTCGAATCCCGGCGGATCACGGCGGCCGCATATCGATGCGGACGAAATGCGAAAACAGCCGTGTGGTTAGATAAAGGTGCACGTTAAAGAACACCACGTGGTTCAAATTTCTGGAGTGCCCCACTACGGCATGCCTGATAATCAGATCGTGGTTTTGGCACGTAAACCGTATAATTGTAAAATGTGTCAATTCTGTTCAATAGTTCTGTAATAAGCCGTTTAGAATACGATGTGTTGTATACCAATCAGCGTCTAAAAGTGCCCTAAACATGCTCGACTCTGTCTATAATCTTGGCATAGAGTTCTATACAGGAGCCTTCCGCACAAGCACGATAGCAAGCCTTGACACTCAGTCGCGTCAATGGCCGCTCAAATACCATTGCGTGTTTAGCAGTCTTGTATATCCGCTAAACATGTCTTCTTTCCGTGAACATCCGTGCATGCGAAAAAATGGATGATACATCATCCCAGCTTTTTTTCGATCACGGCCCGTAAATTAAAAAAACCTTTCTTTCTAACAGTTATGGCGATGTCTGAAGAGCTTCAGGTAACCTTGGCGTTAGTCGAAGAAGCTGAAATCAAAGAATGGGCCTGGAAACACGCAGAAATACAATGCGACACCTCTATTCGGAAAATTGACAAATGCAGGAACCCACAAGCAGCCACTGCCCAACACTTTTTGTCTTTGCTAGATAGGTGTATTTATGATGAATTTTACACTGATGCATCAAAATTTGCAAAATCCGACTATTGTGAAGTCTTCGGACCCGCTTTTTCAGTTACACACTCGGTGTGTGTAACTGAAAAGAAATCTGCTGATATCGCTGCAATATAGGCAACCATACGATGTGACAATAACAAAAAAATGTAATAAACCTGTGAGAGATGCGTTGTGTACGGTGTGTGATGGTTTGACAGAGCGCGGGTTTTCTATTTTTTGTTCGGTTGCAAGTTATAATGCTCGTGCTGTCTCGTACTGCTCTGCGTCCTGTCTATATCGAGCTATCTTGTAATTGACAATAAGACAAAAAAACATTTAAAAATTTTCCTTTACAAGGTATACACTCACGAAAGTTTCCAACGGGAGGACGAAATGGGTTCTGCATTCAATGGCCAGTTGCATCAAATTCTTATGAGCGACAGGAGCACGACGACATCACTCGAGAAAATAGTTGGAAAGCTTGTGACAATGACAATACAATTAGGAAGTTTACAAGTGACACTCTGTTTTCCTCTATAAGCGAGAAAACATCGGTGCCAACTCAAAATTATGTTCGGTTTATGGTGATCGTATATAGCGACGCATCCCGAATGGTTAATTGCAGGATTTGACGGCGTGATATCGCGACAAATCTGTTTTAAGTAAAAACACAAAATATATTTCACTATGTAAGATAAATTGAAAGGAATTTATAAGCTATGTTATTTTTTGAACTGTCTTTCTTTCTCGTTATTTTTTTTACCTGTGAGTTTAGCATGAGGGAAAAGAAATATACTAGAGTAAACGTGCTACACTAAGGAAAGTGGCCACGTGGCTTTGTAACATTATTTCTTTAGCCCACTTGCTTCTTCCGCGGGAAATAATAAATGGGTATTGCTTATATGGACCTCTACGTTCTCCAACGTCTGTCTCAAACAACCCTTTTTACGCGCTCAAAACACAACGAGGAAGCTCACCGGCAAAATTGGTGATAAAAAGCGACAGACCAGTCATTCTGTTCGTCGGCACAGTGGGGCATTATAGTGAAAATGTTCTTACTTTTCTTCACCGACTACTGTTGTGCTTATCTAAGCAATATACGTGGAACAAACAAAGTGCACTCCTTCTGTGGTGTTGCAAATAAGTGTGCGCATTGTTGTGTGTTGTGTAAAGTGTCATCTGGCAAATGTATGCTTTGTTTGGGACTTTGAGCGATTTAGTTTCACGTGTCTTGATGACTAAGATACATTGGTGACATCTTGCTTACCTGAGAACGACGCCATGTGATTGTGTCCAATAGGGCATTAGGTTATTTTCTTATTTTTTTTTACTAGTCATCCTTGTCGTGCAACAGCGAAAAACAGCAATCTTAGTATTTGCAATGCTTTCACATCGACGTTTCCAGTGACGTGGCAGCATAAACTCATTCATCATTCTTTGGTTCATGCACCTTCGAAATCTTGACATTTCCTATAAGTAAATATTCTCCTTGAAGTGCAACCTTAATTGAAAAAAAGCCTTGCGTAATCCAATTGACTGCACTGTTATGTGTTACATTGCATGTTTGTCACATGTACAAGGTTATGTGATTTATTTTTGTGCACAACAAGCATGATAAAGCATGTCACGAATACTGTGCACAAAGTATGTGTACTTATGATTTCATCAAACGAAAAAGGTACGTACCTGTATGTCAAACACTAAAAGAAGCGAGAGCCTCGTCAAGCGACACGGTCTTTAGCATTTTCTCCTCTTTCTGTAGTGTAAATAAATATATATATTCTGATGAAATGAACCTGCTGGCTCTTCTGTTACTTGTGCTACCAGAGCACTTGCACCGCCTAACTTTCTGAGAAAGAAGAAACAGGAAACAATACGCATAGAATTTGCTAAACGCGCATTCAACCTTTCTTTTTTTTCTGTCAGAATGCCTTAGAGTGCACCTCTATGGAGCGCTGAGGTCATTCGAAATTATCTTGCACAAATGGTCGTACATTGGCCGATGAACCATTACTGAAATGACATCGCCTATGTTGATGTTTACTCGGCAGGAAGTTACGTGCTCGACCTCGAGGCTGTACGGAGCCTGTACGGAACTAGCGTCATTTCCACTGATCACTTGGCGCCTCGATATGTACAGGGCTTTAGAGTGCCCTGTAAGCCGCCATTACAGAACATAGGACTTCTACGGAACTTTGACTTTCCTGCGAGATACAGGGCGTTTCACCTAACTAGTGGTATGCCTTTAAAGAAGCGAGATGTACGTTGCGAGAATAAAACTAATTAGTATTAGTAATCGCCTTCTTGCGCAAGTCAAAGCATTTCTTACTAGGAGCTTAGTTCAATTAAGAACAATTATTTTACAATTGGTAATGTATTGCCTTAAACAGAATATTCCAGTGAAGAAGTTGTACAGTCAGAATTCAGTTTCCGCAGAGTTGTTGCGATGGCGAAACTTTCACATGTCGTAGAAGACACGGTGTGGTCAAGCCTGGCAGTCCATGTGACATTGAGAGTTATAACGTACTCCGCTGCGCTAGCTCCATTCACTTAGTCAACGTCGGTGCACAACTGGAGATGTTTGTCCTAGATTCTGTCGAGGTGTTCTGCCAACAAACGGTTTGTACATGTGTAAGGTGCTTGGTGTGAATATGCGGAGTGGTAAGGTGACATTACACAATCTCCTATGACCATTGATTTCTATCAACCTCAGCCTGTACTACTCTTTCCAGATAGCAAGGCTGGCTGCAACTATTGCTGCACTTGTTTCCGCTTGACATGCGCATTCAGCGTGCATTATATGCTGTTAAGTATTTCAAGGATGTCAGATTTACCAACTTGTTCCAGTGAATGCTTTCTCATATCGGCGTAACCGGCAATGAGGCCGCTGGTAGCCTGGCACACAAAGCGCTGCTATTCAAGGCAACGAGGAAGGCTCCCCAGAACGCAAAAACAGACTTGAAAAATGCCAACTTAGGCCACTTCCGTTCATCGTGGTCTCCACTGCATTATCTCGTGCGATTGAATGACATAACAGAACTTATGCAGTCTCCCTATGTAGTTCCAGCTTGGCGGTGTAAGGCTGTGCTTGGCCCACCATCGTCGTGTGACTAGTCAAGCCTAGGGTGACATTGAACATTACGTACTTAAGTGCCCTGAATTTGAAGCATAACGTACGAAATGAATAGATGAACTCAAGCGCAAGGCGGCACCACAATTAAATGCAAGTGATATCTTGTTTCCGTGAGACCACTGGATACTTAGGAGAATGGTACTTCGGTTCCTCCTGAAGTTCCTCCATGATATAAATTGGGAAGTGTACGGGGAGCTAATACAGGGTTGGGAAATGAATCATGAGCCGTATGGGTCATCATGGTTCGGTAAACGGACAACGTAGTCCGTTCTATGTCAACGTGTTTATGATACCTGGTGTTGTAGTGCTGAGTGTTTCGGATCGTATTGCGGTTGATAGAGAGCATCCAGGAGGAGCAATTGCCATCAGCACTTGCAAGGCTAAGCTCGCCTCCAGCAAGCAACACCTCCCCTCCTCCTCTCTTTTCAGAAATACCCAAAGAACTATTTTCCTTGACGTTGGCTTCAGTATAGTTTCAATTTATTCGTGCTTCGTGCTTAAAAGTGTTACCACGTGGATAGACACTCGTGCTCAGCGAGATTAGGGCACTCAAACATGCTGCCAACGAATGGTCGATCCTGCATGCAGACCAAACGATCTAATAGGTCCCAAGCAAAAATATAGGTGGTGGCCACACCTCTTTCCAATGCATCGCCACACGTTACCGCAACTTCCTCGTCTTTTACGCATTCGACCCATGCCAAAAACTCTGACAGTATTGAAGAATTAGCATGAACTATATTTATCGTATTCCTCGAGGCTTCATTTGCTTCACGATGCTTCAACAAACCGGCTATTTCTGCCCAAAGGGCCCGCATGCCGCATCAATAATTTGCGGGCAGTATGCCTCAGGGCATTCATGTCGCTCATCGCAACTAATTCATATCATACTTGAAGATAGGTAAAAAATTATACAACTGTATTCACAGAAGGAAATTATTTCGATATTTCTGTATGCTCTCTATACCATCTCCACTGAAGATTTTATGACAAAAGCAATACTTTAAATGTTGGGTTGTAACTGTTGCTAAATATTTACTTAAGCCCGAGGTAGAAACGAATTGGGCTGCTCAAGAGGGCAGTGAACAGCGCCAGGTATGTTGCATTCTCGCCGCACACTTAATTATTTTATAGCTTGCCAGAAGTTTGCAGAAATCCCCTGTATACTCAAATATTCGCACCAAATCTGACATCGTGTGGCCATTTTGTTTTTCAGTTTTGCTTCTAGCTCTGTAACTTTGACACAGAGAAACGCCCCACAATTTATCAAGAAAAGACTGAGCTCTGCGGCTACATTAGACGCCGGCGGCAGAAAAATAAAGCTCTGGATGGATAAAGCGAAGTAAATAGCCCCTCCCCCACTTTACCCCCGCCTTCCCCTTTCTTTAATCATAACGTAACAATCTTCCCAACACCAATTAATCGCAGTTGCACTGGTACTTTCTGATGAGCGGACCCATGTGGCACATAATAAGAATAATAGTAAATATAACTCAATAGCGGTTTGCAAAATGCTCCACTTATGAAGTTCAGAGTTTGACGGAAGCCCGTCTGGTCGGGATGAAACATGGTTAAAAGGGTAAACAGAAACCCGGGGCACTTCGCCGACCAAATAAAGATTTAAAAGAAAAGAAGACGTTTCGGCTCCCACACGGGAGCCTTGTTCACTGGTAAAATTTCACCAGTGAACAAGGCTCCCGTGTGGGAGCCGAAACGTCTTCTTTTCTTTTAAATCTTTATTTGGTCGGCGAAGTGCCCCGGGTTTCTGTTTACCCTTTTAACCATGCTCCACTTATATACGTAGACGTTGATGCCACATGGTCATCAATGATTACAAGTTATTCCATGTGATGTGTAGCTCGAAAAATGATTAGTGAATTCCTTTCTTTAGTTCATATTTATATACTCATGGTGGAATCATATCGCTTTTGCACCGCCCTAGCTGTGCAAAACAGTTTTGCTTACTGGGCAATGAGAAAAAATTGAAATGTAATGTTAAGCAAAATACGCAGTGATAGATTAAACTTTTCCCCAACAGCGGCCAAATACGTGTCCCCACTGAAATGCGCACGGGGATTCGATTTGGTACAGGCCATCCGGCCTGATAAAAAAATGAATATGAGCTCTTATTTCTAAGGGTCTTCGCACGAGTTCTGTTGGACAGTCTTTTTCTTATTAGTGTTTTCTTAACATCGCGCATTCTCGTCGTAAAGGGTTGATATCGAAGTTTCCTTCGACCGTTGTGTTTACTCAAAATGCGACTGTCATCTGCAGTAGCTGCAAAACAAATTGAATATGGAGCTTGAAGTACGACACGTAGTTGCGGAATATGGAAAGATATAGAATAAAGGCAAGAAATCTGTGCTTTCTCAAGGAGCCCAACTGTGTTTCCTTAGCAAAGAAACAAATATGCCTATGTGTCAAAACGAATATAACCAAAGTGTTTCCTCCAATACGGTGAGCTTCTTTCAGACAGTGCCGCCAGATTGTCTATGCCAATAGCGAGCAAAGGAAGCTCATCAAGATAGCTACATGCGAAAAGAAGAGAAACCCAGTCACTATGAAATTACTTTTTGCATCCGTATGGGGATTGGATTGGATTGGAGACAACTTTATTTATGCCTGCAGTTGGGCGCGCGCGCGCCCAGACGAGGGAATACGTCATCCTCGAAGTCGCCGTTACTCGGCGCGGGTCTCCGCTCGCCGTTGCCGGCTCACTGGGTCCGTGCCTTTCGAGCGCCTCGAGGACCTGCTGGACGGCCCAGAGCTGATCGTCTCGGTCGTAGCTCTTCGCGGCTGCCTCGAGCAGCGGTGGGAGTGTTCTTGATTTTGAAGCTTCTGGATATTTGACGCAGTCCCGCTAGATGTGCGTGTAGTTTGCAGTCTCCCTCCGGCAGACTTTGCACATATCTGTCGGATATGTCTCGGGGTACATACGATTCATCAGTCTCGGGCTCGGTAGCGATCCGGTCTGGAGCTGTCTCAGTACTACCGCCTCCGCTCGGCTCAGTCTCGGGTGCGGGGGTGGGAGAGTCCCGCGAGCCAGGCGGTAGGCCTTCGTGATTTCACTGTAATCTGTCATGCGGTCCTTGGTTCCGAACCACGGCGGATGGTCTGTCGCCGGGGCGCGGTTGGTTAGCGCTCGCGCCGCTGCGTGTGCCGTCTCATTATGGTTCTCATTGCATCCCGATGCGTCGCCCGCGTGCGCTGGGAACCACTTGAGTCGTACTTTTCGTTCTTTTAGTTTGACCACTCGCAGTACGCGCTCAGCTTCCCTGCAGATTTGGCCTTTGGCGAAGTTTCGCACCGCCTGTCTTGAGTCGCTCAGCACCGTGTGGCAGTCTGCGTCGGCGATGGCCAGGGCGATGGCTACCTCCTCCGCTTGTTCCGCTCCGGCGCTTCTCACGCTCGCTGCCGTCCTCGTGGCGCCGGTTGACCCCTCTATGGCGACCGCTGCGAAGGCGTTCCGTTGGTATTCGGCCGCGTCCACGTACCGCGCGTGTTTGTCGTTGGCATGCAGGTCAATGAGAGCCTTGGCCCTCGCCGCTCTTCTTCCCTTGTTGAACTCGGGATTCATGTTCTTCAGTATGGGGTCGATTCTCGTCTGGTGTCGGACCTCTTCGGGGACGGCGAGCTTCATCTCCACCTCGTTCGAGCATCTAATTCCCAGATCGTCAAGTATCTTCCTCCCGGTTTTGGTCATGGACAGCCGCTCCAGTTGAGAAGTCCGTTGCGCTTCGGCTATTTCTTCGAGCATATTGTGTAATCCGAGTTGTAACAAGCGGTTCGTGCTCGTGGACTTGAACAGACCCAGCGCCGTCTTGTACGCTCTTCTGATGAGCACGTTGATTTTGTTGCGTTCGTGTTGCAGCCATCTGTGGTAGGCTGCAACGTACGCGACGTGGCTGATGATGAAGGATTGGACGAGCGTGAGTAGGTTCTCCTCTCTCATGCCAGCCTTTCGGGAAGTGACTCGTTTTAGGAGTAGAGTCGCGTTGGCTGCTTTTGCCCTGAGACGGGTGATAGTTTCGCCGTTTCTTCCGTGCTTTTCGATGGCCATACCTAGGAACCTAATTTTGCCGACCTCGGGGATCACATTGCCGGATTTGGTGACGATTCTGATTTTTTCATTTTCGCGTTGTCTGGTCTTACCTCTGCTGTTTTTAGTAGGTGGGAGTATGAGAAGCTCCGATTTGCTCAGCGAATATCTCAGTCCGGTGCCTTCCAGCTGGTCTTCTATTGCATCGATGGCGGCTTGCAGCGCACCCTCGATGTGGGCGTCGCTGCCACCGGTCACCCATAGCGCGATATGGTCCACGTAGATGGTGTGCCTGACGTCTTCGATGTGCCCGAGCTTCTCGGCCACTCCGATCATTACCAGGTTGAACAGCATCGGCGAAATGACCAATGCCTTCGGTGTGCCGGTGCTCCCGAGCTTCTTCTCTTGAGTCTGTAGGTCGCCTGCTCGTATAGCTCGACGGTCCTGTCCGTGAGGAAGTCCTTGATATAGTTGTAGGATCTTTCGCCCATGCTGAGCTTGGAGACTTGGGACAGAATCGCCGAGTGTTTCACCTTATCAAAGGCACTCTGCAGGACGAGCCCTAGGATTGCTTTGTTGTCGCGGGTGCTGCCGCCATTATCAATGATTTGGTATTTGAGCTGCAGCATTGCGTCCTGCATGCTGAGGTGCTGTCTGAAGCCGATCAAAGTGGCCGGGTACAGTCCTTCTCGTTCCATGTAGTCTTGCCACCTGTTGAGCAGGACGTGCTCCAGCACCTTGCCCACGCAGGACGTGAGCGAGATGGGCCGGAGGTTACCCGTGTCCGGCGGCTTCCCCGGCTTGGAGATCAGGATGGTCTTGGCTGTCTTCCATAGCTTTGGCAGCGCGCCCGCTCTCCAGCACTTGTAGTATTTTGCGAGCTTTTCAATCGAGCCGTCATCGAGGTTCTTGAGACCCTTGTTTGTGACGAGGTCCGGGCCGGCTGCCGACCGGCTGTTGAGGTCGTGCAGGGCCATGCGTACCTCCTCGACGTCGATGTCACGATCGAGCTTCGTGTTAGGCAGGCCGCTGTACGGCGCGTGCTGTTCGCTAGGTGTAGTCGGCAGGTATTTGTCGTTAATGCGCCTGGTAACTTCGTCGACGCCGTGTGCTGAGACCGCCTGATGTATGAGCCTGGCGAGTCTGTCCCTTTGGTGTGACTTGGTCTTGGTTTCGTCGAGCAGGTGCCGAAGCAGGTTCCACGTCTTCCCACTGTGCATCTGCGCGTCTGCCGCGTTGCAGACCTCGTTCCACTGTTGCGTGCAGAGAGCGTGGCAGTGATCCTCGATCGCTCGGTTCAGCTCCGCCACCCTTTTTCTCAGTCTGCGGTTAAGACATTGTTTCTTCCAGCGATTGAGTATCGACTGTTTGGCTTCGATGAGATGCGCAAGCCGGCTGTCTACTTTGTCGATCTCTGCGCCCATTTCAATCTCTTTAGTCGCGTCGCGTACGCTCTCGGTGATTTCGGCCGTCCACGAGTCGATGTGTTTCATCACGTCGTCACCGTCGTTCTTCTGGCTTCTGGCGTCTCGAAATGCATCCCAGTCTATCCATCTGTGTGTTTTGATGCTGGTGTCGTTGTGTTCTGGTATGCCGATTTCAACGATGGTGTGGTCGCTACCTAGGTCGGTCCCTGTGTTTCAACAGGTGATCGCGCCCCGGATGTCGTTCTTGACGAACGTGAGGTCCGGAGTGGTGTCCCTGGACCCAGAGTTACCGATTTTCGTCGGATGTGTCGGGTCCGTGATGAGGGTGAAGTCGAGTTCCGCGGCGTCTTGGTACAGGTCGCGACCTTTTGCTGTTTACTTGTTGTAGCCCCAGGCAGGGTTCATCGCGTTGAAGTCTCCGCACGCGATCAACGTGTTGCGGCCCACTGCGGTGCTGGCTCTGTGCAGTAATGTCTTGAATCTCTGTTTTCTCTTCGATGGGCTGCTGTAGACGTTGAGCAGAAATATGCTTCCTTTTCTCTTCTTGCCCGGGATGATTTCGGTGAGTGTGTGCTCGATCGTGATATTGCTGTGCAGCTCGTGTTCGACGAACGTGAGTCCCTTCCTCACCAGGGTGCACAGCCCCCTGCCGTCGGGCGGTCCCTTGTGCACTCTGTAGCCGGGGAGGGACGGTGCGTCGGTTAGTGTTTCTTGTAGTAGTATAACGTCTGGTTTGCGCGCGGCATGTACGATGTGCTGTTGGATGACTGCCTTCTTCCTTGCGAAGCCCCGACAGTTCCACTCCCATGCCGTTACACTTGCTGCTGCTGGTGTTGCGTTGGCGGCCGTGATTGCGTTGGCGTGTACGGGGCTCCCTGGTTAGGTGGATGTTGCGCGAAAAGGGGCGGAAACGTCGGGTGGCTTACCATCGGCTGTAGGGTCCTTTCGATGTATGCGAATCTGTTCGTGTTCTCGGCTTGGTAGGTCTCCATTGTTTGTTTCAGTGCTGTCACGGCTGCGATGTTTGTCGTGATTAGCTGTTCGAGTTTGCTGAATGTCGCTTCGAATTTTGCTTCGAGGCTGTCGATGCGATCGTTTTCTGTTTGCGTGCGCGTGGCATCGATCGCTCGCTTCTTCGGTGCCGGTTCCTCTATGGCTTTCTCCTGGATGTTCGTTGTCGTTTCCTCGGTCTTGCTTGTGCTTGGCGTGGGTCTCTGTAGAGGCTCGTTGTTGCATAGCAGCAACTGACGGATCTCGGCGATCTCTTTCGTGAGGTTGTTGATGGTCGCTCGCAACGCCGCGTTTTCTCGTCTTAGGAGCTCATTTGGCTCCCGGACCTTATTCATATCTTCTTTCTTCGTGGTTTCAATGATTTTCTGCGCGTTCCTTATGTTGTTTCCTTTCGCTGCGTCAACCCAGCTCACTCGCTCGCGTGATGGTGACGTTTTCCTGCTGAGGTTTCTCTTGCAGCAACTGCTGTCTCTGGGTTTGGGCGCGCGGTTTTCCGAAGGGGTCCTTGACTTTCGCGCAGCTGGCGGCTTGTCGAGTGGCGGGAAATCGCTCTCCGACAGCAGCTGGCGTCCGGCCTGTCGGCGCTCCCATTGTCGCTTGCGCACAACGTAAGGGATCTCGTATTTCACCTTGCACGTTCGGTCTCCGGTCGGGTGTTCGTCTCCGCACAACTTCCATTTTGGGGTACAGCGATGGTCTTCTGTAGGGTTCTCGAGTCCGCAGGCCAGGCACGCCTTGATTGTGGGGGTCGGGCACACGTCCTTGCGGTGTCCCACTCGGCCGCACTGCTGGCAGACGTCGATCTGTTTCTTGTAGATGCGGCACGGTATCAGGGTGACTCCGTATCGGACGAAGTTCGGTACCTTGGGTACCTGGAACACCACAATCACAGTGGTCGTGCTCCCAATCCTTTTTGCGGCCGCTGATAGCGGGTTCCTGTCGTCGACGATGTTTCTATCTAGCTCTTCGGCACTCGCGTCGATGGGGATGCCTCTGATGACGCCCTTCACGGTGTCGTGAGGTGCCGTGCGATATGCGCTGACCTCGTAGAGTTTGCCTTGAATAGATATTTCCTGGATTATAGCGTACCTTGCCGCGTTGTTTTCGTTCGGTGTACTTACGACCATGATGTTCTGTGGTGTGTTGGGGCAGATGGTGTCCGCGGCGCTTTCCTGGCTCGTGATCTTGGCCGCAGCGAGTATGGCCGCAGCGACGGTGGTGGTGCCGGTCTTGACGATGTCCAGTCCCCCTCTGGGTCTGACAACTATCTTGGTTTCTTCTAGTGGCATGGCTGGCATGCGGGCTGCCTTGATGGCCGAGGCTCTGGCGTTCTTGTAGAATTTTGACCTCGTGGTTGTTTGACTCCCACCGGGTCCATCGGGCTTGCCGCTGGCGGGGGTCCGCTGGCGCAGCCTCGACATGCGTTCCCCCGCGAGCGTCCATCCGGCGTCGCTGTGGTATTCCTCGGGTGGTATCTCTGTTCCCCCAACTTGAACGCACATGTGATTGTCCACGATCATTCTTGTTTCAGAGGGCACCTCCATCTCGGAGCTGACGAGCGGCAGCCGCCGGGATGTACGGCAGGCCGCAGTCGGTGCGACGGTGTTGCTGGGCCTAGTGTCCGCGGAACACGCCTAAGCCTAGCAATCCTCCGAACAGCGGCAGTAGAAGCGGTCACGATATGTGGCAAAGAAAAACGCACCTCTGGGGTCAGCTGGTATCGGTCGATGCCGCTCGCCTTCACGGACACATTGGTGCAAGCAAAACTTTGGTTCGAGGTAATTAGCACTGCGTAATTGGCTAGCAATCACGGAGCCGATCTCTGACTAGGGACGAGCGCTCGCATGATGTGCACCGCGGTTTGAAGTGTCATTAGAATACCTTATACATATTAAACATGCATTATATGAGAACGCACCATATTTACAAAATACCGCCAGAATCGCCCTTCGAGCTTCGCTTTGGAAGGCATCGTGTAAGGCCCCTTCACTAGGGCTGTTTTGATGTATCATGATCAAATACCACCCTGATATGCACACCAGGCAAGCTACCATTGTCTGCGCATCATGTTTCCTATAATTTTTCTATGCGTTCTGAAGCCACCAGAGACAAGCCTGATTGTATACTTGAAGAAATGAGCGCTACAAAGACGCGGACTAAAGGAAGAACATGTACCACGGACAAGGCGACGGTAGCGCCTTGTCCGTCGTACATGTTCCTCCTTTAGTCCGCGTCTTCGTAGCGCTCATTTCTTCAAGTATGCAAAACCAACTCACCCACATCAAGCTTCTACAAGCCTGATATCACGAGTTTCTGAGATGGCGACTGGTTGACCTAGGAGAAATGTAAGGTCCCGTCCCCAACTGCGTCTGCGAGCAGGTCTTTGCTATGCAGTCACACGCACGCTCTTTCATCGGCCTGGTGCTACGGCGAAGTGTTACTTTGTTAGTTTTCTAAGCGAACGTCAGCGAAGATCTTCGCAATGCGACAAGCTTCAGCGACCATGACGAGGACAAAACTGGTTTGCTAAGCGTGGGTCGAGCAGTTCTCGGGCGATCGGCCGCTGCGCAAAAGCATGGTACCGACAATGCGAATGCTGCAATGCGTTTGCTTGTATTCTAGTTCAGTTGCGTTAAAATGATATATATATATATATATATATATATATATATATATATATATATATATATATATATATATATATATATATATATATATATATATATATATATATATATATATATATATATATATAAAATGTTTAATGGCAGAAAGGCGGAGAGGTCGGCCTGAGTGAAGTGCCGCTAGCCTGCTACTCCACGCTGGGTAAGGGGTTTGGGGAATAACAGAGGTAGGATGAATGGAAACAAGATCCCACTGTAAAATGCGTCAACATCACCATGTGCTCTCTGCCTGCACGAAGTTGCTGACGGGGTCGTTCAGATGAGATACTGGGAAGAATACTGGGCCCCGGTCGAATGACTAGCAGGCCTGGTGCGCAATCTGCCGTCGTCCTATTATGCAATACTTACACCCAACCGACCAAACGTTTTGCTCCTGTTCCTTATACATCTACATATATATATATACACATAAATCTCATAGCAAACCGGGGGGCCTCACGTTCATACGTAAAACCATGAGCAGACAGCAAGCTGACACGAAGGGCAACACAGGGGCCATTGCGTGAATTCAACTGAACGGAATTCGTGGGCTTTATGTGCCAAAACCACAATGTGTTCATGAAGCGCTCCGTCCTTGGGGACTCTGGAATAATTTCTATCCCCAGGGGATCTTTAACGTTCCCCCTTCCCCCCCAATGCATGGTTCACGGTCAAGGGTGATTTTGCATTTCGCACTTATCGGAATGCGGCGGCCGCGACCAGAATTTCATCCCGTGACCTTAGCCGTGCAACACCATGGCCGCTAAACCACAGCGGCGGGTCGAAAATTGTTAGGCTTTCGTAACTGAAATAGTGGAATGTTAAATAGACCGAAATGAAAGCGGACGAAAAAAGCGACTGGCCACAGGTGGGATACGACTTCACGTCTTCAGATTTTTTGGCCTAATAAAGTGACTTTTTATCGTCTTTTGTTTACATTTAACTCATTTCATTGCCTAAATAAGAACTACATATCATTTTCCCTATGCTGCCCTTCGTCTTATGGTTTGTTGGCTTCTTATGATCCACGGAACTTTACCGTCGAACTTTATGCCTTCAGCACGACCACCTCTACCGCTGGGGTGCCTACATTCACTCCGAACCCTTCTTGTCATTCCCGGCATAAAAAGAAAACGGAGGTGAAAACGTCCTCAAGTCAACAGTGTTTGCACTTCTGCATAAAAGGAGCAGAAAACGCATCCACGTTTACACGGATGGTTTTGCCTTTTCCTATATTTCGGCTGGAACAGTGGTAATTGTCGCGAAATCTGTGACCATCCAGTTCAAGACGTCTCGCATTACACCATCGACGGCTGCAGCACTCGCAGCTGTCCGTGCTGCTCTGGGGTCTATTCGTCCCAAATCATCACAGTCATGGTGCATCGTTTGTGACTCGAAGTGCCTGCCTAGTGCCCTAGTGTTTGCAGTCCCCGTTAAACTACGGATTTAGCGTGCGATTACTCGCACACGTCCGACTACTTCACAACCACGTAACTGACAAGGTACGCCGCATCATCTACCAGTGGATACCGGGCCACTGCGAGATCTCCCGATATCACAGTGCGGATGACGCTACCCGATCGGCCACGATGGTGCCTATATTACACTGATAGCACCGTCAAGAACAGATGCAGGCCCAAGGCTTGCTCCCTCGCAAGCGAGCGCACGCAGCCGCGTTAGAACGTCAGTGTGTTCACCAACACACGTATCCACAGATTGGATCCACATATGCAACTCCGTCTTCCGCCAGGGTTACTACAAGCAGAAGCTACACTTCGGTGCGGCATGCGGCTCGGCGTTGCATTCACAGCACATATTCCTTCCGCCGATCCCAGCATAGTGCAGGGTGTAGAAGTTTTAGGTAGGGTAAAGTGCAGTGATCATAAGTCTAGGATTTCGCTCGATATGAAGACAGAAAGAGTAAAATTAGACAAGAAGAAAGAGGCAATCCTATAAGCAGTAAGGTTAAAAGTAGACCAATCCTGGCTGGTGTTCGCATACAAATATGAGTCTTTAGAGCAGAGAGACGAAGACGACTTAGAGGGAACGAATGAAACCGTAATTAGGTTGATTTCAGAAGCAACAATTGTACTGGAAAGTAAGTAACCAGTAGGTTAGCTCTCCAAAGTAACGAAGGACCCAATAGCGTAATGACAAATCATGAGGGTGTCCAACTCAAGAGATCAGACAGAATTCGGGGAACTGTCAAAACTGATAAACAAGGAGGAAGTAAAGGACATTCTAAATTACAACGTGAGAAAGGCGGAAGAAGCGGTAAAAAAAGGGACGCAGCATGAAATCAGTGAGATCAAAACTTGGCAAAGGCCAGGCCAAGATCTATTTACTGAAATATATGCAGGGTAATATCAGCAATCTCGAAGATATAGTAAAAGCAGTTGAAGAAATCCTGTACCCAAAGCAGCCACGATACCGCCATACGATGCAGTAATGAACAGGATACAGGGGCTCCTTCTATAACCAGCGATGAAGTTAGAAGGGCGTTGAAAGGCACGAAGTGATAAAAAACGGCAGTAGATGCAATAAGAGTCGATTTTATCAAATATGGCGGAGAAATCATGCTTGAAAAACCTGCGCCCCTTCATACAAAATGTCTCACGACTTCAACGGCTTGGGAGATATGGAAGAATTCCAACGTTATACTAATCCACCAAAAGGGAGAAGTTAAAGAATTAAAAAATATAGGCCTATTAGCTTGATTTCTATATTGTACAATATTTTCACCAATTTCCATTAGAATAAGTGGAACACTTGACTTCAATCAACCAAGAGAACAGGCTGGCTTCAGCAATGGACATTTTCTAATGAATCACATCTAAGTAATCAATAAGGTAATTGAGAAATCTGCAGAGTGCAATCAGCCACTATATATAGCTATCATAGATTATAAAAAGATATTTCATTAAGTAGATATACCAGCATTCACAGAAACATTGCGCGATCAAAGAGTACAGGATGCTTACGTGAATATATTGGGAAATACCTACAAATATTCGACAACTACCTTGGTTATCCACACGAGAAATGGGAAGATACTTATAAATAAAGGGGTCAGGCAAGGAGACAATCTCTACGATGCTATTTACTAGATGCTTGGAAGAAGCATTCAAGCTATTAAACTGGGCTATTAAACTGGGCTACTAAACAATAGAATATGAAACTATTAAATATCTCAGCAACCTTCGGTTTGCAGGTGACACTGTCAGGTTCAGCAACACTGCAACAATTGCAACAAATGATTGAGGACGTTAACAGAGAAAGTTTAGGTGTTGGGTTTAAGGTTGATATGCAGAAGACAAAGATGATATTCAATAGCCTCACAAGGGAACAACAGTTCAGCATTGCCAATCAGTCTCTAGATTCTGTAAAGGACTACATTTATCTAGGTGAATTACTCCCAAGGGATCATGAGAAGGAAAGTTAGAGAACGATAAAAATGGGTTGGAGTGCACACGGCAGGCATTGCCAGATTCTGACTGGAACCTTACCACTATCATCAAAAAGAAAGGTATACAATTGCTGCATTCCACCGGCAATAAAATATGCCGTAGGAACTTGGAAGAAGTTTGATAAGTAGTTAAGGACAGCGCAACGGTCCTTTGAATGAACAATGTTAGGCGTAATATAAAGAGACACGAAGAGAGCGGTGTGGATGAGAGAGCAAACGGGCATAGCCGATACTCTAAATGACATTAGGAGAAAAAGTTGGAGCTGGGCAGGCCATGTAATGCACAGGATGGATAACCGATGGACCACTAGAGCTAAAGAATGGGTGCCAATATAAGGAGAGCGCAGTCGGGGGCCGCAGAAAACTAGTTGGAGTGATTAAATCAGGCAATTTGCAGGCGCAAATCGGTATCACTTGGCGCAGGACATGGGTAATAGGAGATCGCACGGAGAGCCTGTCGTCCTGCACTGGACATAAAAATGGACTGCTGATGATTGTGACCTCTTCTGCATCGGAATGACCAAAAGCCCTGCTTGCGAGAACTGTGGCTGTGATTAGACGATCAGGCATTTCTTCTGTGACTGTTCCCGCTACAATGTGGTACGAAAAGTGCTCGCAACCACGCTCGAAAAACGGGATGATCGTCCCTTCACGCAGGAAAAAGTTCAAGGACACTCGTCCAGATGCGTTTCGGTACTCAAGTCCGTAAGGCATCTGCTCAAGTTTTTAAGGTCTTGTGAATTGTACTACAGACTTCGAAATTTGTAGCGCGTAGCATCGCGTTCTTGTGTGAATTTTTATTTCATTATTTTTGTTTGTTTCTTCTTTCACTTTTTATTCCCCTTGGCCCTTTCCTCAATACAGGGCAAACAGCCCGTACATAAACAAGCTACCCTCACTGTCCTTTCTTGGCTTTTGTCTCTCTCTCTCTCTCCCTCGAAGCTAAACAGTTCATCATGAGCCACAATATAAATGAGTGACAGATCATCTGTATTTTCTGTAACTACTACAAAACTTCAAAGCATTGATTTTTTAGGCTCAGGTTACCTGATGTAATCTCGAGCAGTTGACACATTCTGTAGTGATTACGAGAAAAATAACTAATGTGGGGACATCACACCAGAAATACTTTGCAGAACCAAAAACATCACAAGCTGTAAGTCGAAGCAATTAGTAATAAATAAAGCAATAACAACATACAGATGGCAAATATTGTCTCATTTAGTACAGCGATTGAAATTATATGCAACTGTGACACGGAAAAAATTTCTACCCCCCCCCCCCCCTCCCATGGACGTCAGACTCTGGAGTTTTGCAAGATGCGTAGCGCCATCTGCCGGTGCGAAGAGAGAGTAATTGAGTAGTGCGAAGCCCGACTTCCTTGCTAAGTTGCCTATGCAGCTAGCGACTGCGAAACAACGATTTAACTAGATTTTGGCCCATATGGCAAGTGTTTTCCGCATTTAACACCCAGACAGAGAGCTATGAATTTCGACTCTAGTCGAACGCGCCGCCGAACTGCCATAGAGCGCTTGCTGGTTCACTCATCAGACTGACGACGGAAACAACGGCAACCGCGATAACTCCGCGCGCTACGAAGAAACTTCGCAATCGACACTACTGTTGTGTTGTAAATTGCCATGAACATGAAGGACGGAATAACACCGTTCAGTTTTACCGATTTACATCGCGATCCTATGAAGGGGAAAGGCGAGAGCGCTGGATACGGGCCGTTCAACCTGTTGGGTAATCGGATTACTCGCATCCCCCACAACACAGAGGCTCGCATGAGAAAGTGCGACAATTTTGTTCTTCTGTAATTTTGATTCGTATCCCTGACGGAGGACCGTGGTAACCAAGCGAAAACTCAAGAATCTGCAGTCGCCACTCCGTTCATAACAGAAAAAACAACGTTGCGAACCATCCTGCTTATGTGCCATCGATATCTCCGCCTTTTAACAGACGTCCGCCTCCGCTTGACTCAACAAGTGGAACGGAGCGATTTGGCATGTCAGCTTAACCAAACATTTTGGTTCGTTTATGAATTCAAAATCCTGTTCTGGAGCATCGTTGTATAGCAAGCTCATTTCTTCTTTCAGTATTTTGTATGTCCTGCGCCGATACAACAAGCACGCTTCGCAATGTGCTGAGCCTGCTCGACGGCGTTTTAGAGCGCAGTTCTTTGGCGTCCGTTCCTGGGTTTCGCGTCGTCGTCGGCGTTGTCGTCGGCCTCGTAACCAGCTCCGCCCCCCTTTCATCCCCCCAGCGCTAGCAGCGACCGACTGATACCGCTAAATGCCGCTGACGCCGCTAGAGAGTCAAGATAACGTGACTGCATAGAACACCGTCGCCGCCATGCAGAAAGAGGAGGAAAGGGTCCCCCCCCCCCCTGTTCTTGTGTGGCGGATAGGGTGCTCTTCAGTTGCCGACGCGCCGGTTATTTCACGTAGGCCCCGGCACGTCGCCGAATACGTGACCACCTTCCCACGGCTAGACCTGGTTCTTAGCGCTGCGGACGCGAGGGTATCATATTGTTTGTGTCGGCATCGGCGGCGTTGTCCCTGAAACCAACTCCGCAGCTGGGGTTGACTCACTATCGGCGTCAGCGGCATCAGTCAGTCGCTGCTATCTCTTCCCTCCTCCCTTTATCGTGTTGTCCGCTTGCTGCGCGCGCTTCTGCCCCCATCGTTTGCCGCTGGGTGTACACGCCGCCCCCCTCCCCCCTCTTCCAGCGAGTCTCCGGTTGTCAAAGCGCCGGCTCGAACTTAATTCCTTTCTTCGCTCCTCCTCCAATGCAACCCCTGTGCGGTGGCAATCAGAGTGCCAGATCGGTGGCGGCGGATCTGTATATGTGCACCGCCCGAGCCGAAATTGCCGCTGCCGTTCGCCCTGTGCGGTGGCAATCAAAGAGCCAGATCGGTGGCGGCGGATCTGTATATGTGCGCCGCCCGAGCCGAAATCGCCGCTGCCGTTCGCCACTGCGAAATTATCTGCCAGTTCTTTCTGAGCCATGAGCGAGACGACCGATGGAAGTCCTCCGTCTGCTGCTGCTGCTGCTTCTGCTGCTAAACGAGCTGCCAGAGCAGAGGCCCAGCGCCGTCGCCGTCAGAATCCAGAGGTGCGTGCCGCCGAAGCAGAAGCTTACCGTCGCCGCCGTCGAGATGATCCAGGAGTACGCGTCGCCGAAGCAGAGGCTAAGCGCCGCCGCCGAGAAGACCCTGCCGTTGGCGCCGCCGAAGCGGAGGCTCATCGCCGCCGTCGAGAGCAACCAGCAGTAAGCGAGGCTGAAGCAGAAGCTCATCGCCGCCGTCGAGAGCAACCAGCAGTAAGCGAGGCTGAAGCAGAAGCTCATCGTCTTTGAGAATCAAGCATTGGTGTACCAAGTCGAACATATATCAGTCTATTTCTCCGACCACAAAGCTTCCTTCATGACTGTGAAGAACTGTTAGTGGAGTCTTTGTTAAAGGAATACGTGTGAAAAATAAAAAAAAATTCTGTGATAGCGCATACATGTGTTGCTCGATTTCTTTGCCTCAATCTATCGAAAAGGTGAAACAGCTTATTTGCTGCGCTCAAATTTCGCATATGAAGTATCGTAATCGTCAGTAATTTTTTTGAAATGTGAGCAACAATGTTGCTGTAGGAGCACTGGATGAGTAATTGCGTAACGCACGTGTGCAAAGAAAAAAATGTAGCGTTTCTTTACATTTATGTGTGCGCGTTTGGTGCTCGAAGCGTCTGCAAAAAGTTCAAATTAAGGTACTGAGCGATGCTGTAGCTCCTGCGAGAAAGAAAGATGCAGCGCGTAGGCACTGTAGGAAGCTTACTTTCGTTATGATCGCACGCTATTTTCTGCCTTAGAAAATGTTTTCTGTTTGATGCCCTGGCAAAGGCTATCAAAGGATTTACTCTCTGTAAATAATTGCGAGACAAAACATTACGATAAAATACATAAAAATATAGCAGATACTTAATAATCTTGTATTCAGGACATATTCAATATGAACCAATTTGAAATGCTTAGATTTTTAGGCTGATATGCCTATAGACAAACCTGATGCTATCTGTACTTGCGAGTTTCAGCACGCCGAAATAACACTTGAGATTTTATTTTATATTGTACACGTACTTCGCTCTGCTGAGCTTCTATTCCGAAGCGTGGATGGGCGGAAGAAGCTTTTCAGGTCCTTGATTTTTAGGAAACCGAGCCTCAGCACAAACGAAAGAGAGGGGTCCATTGTGGCCTATGCCCCTCCACTTGCGGACAGCTCCCCTTGCACTACTCAGTTCGCGCCAAGGCTCCGATAGGGGCGCTGGTGACGGGGTTTTTCGCAGCGCCGCCTGGGCAGAGTCTGAGTTCTATTACGCGTACCGTACGGAAATGCACTCGCGAACGCTACCGGTGGCGTGTGTGCAACCCATGTTGCCCCATTGCACTAAACGGTGAGACCCGGGTTACAACTTAGCCCACCAGCCTTAAGAAGTACTGAAATACAACATTTGGAGAAGGCACAGTTAGTTTGCAGTGATAGGCTACACAACATCTACATTTCTCTTAAAGCGTTGGTCAAACTTTCGGGCTGCTCACGCAGCAATTGTCAGCAATACCTGCTGAAAAGGGGGCCCGCTGTACCGCGTCGACGTCGTGCGCTGCTCTCGCAAAAGCAGAGGCAGCGGAGGCCGGCAGAGGCAAATAATGGGCGTGTCGACCGCATGATCAAACATGGCGACGCCCATGGGAGGAAAGTGAAAAGTTGTCATGGGAGTATTGAACGACCGCAGTTTGCACTTTGGGGCGTGCTTAAAAACGGCAGAATGGGAGGCGAAATTATTCACGGATTCTTCTTGGTAGCTGATAAGTAGGAATTCGTTTAGGAGAGTAGGGCTTGGATGTGCCTCATCATATCACTGAAGCGTAAGTAAAATAATGTTATCATCAGTGCAATAAAAAGCCTTAGAAAAGGCAATAATGAGTGAGCCAGTTTTATTACCATTTTCATTAGAAGATTTGACTTTAACAGGGAAACAAGGAATCGCTGAGCCTGTAGAAAGTCCAGCCTAAATGCAGTACGCATAGGTGTTATTACGTTGAAATTTTCGGACATGACAGATTCGCATTAATCACATTTGAAATATTTTGTCTATGGATTGAACTAATTAAAAAGAAATCTACAAGGTTTCATTACATTTAGATCTATTGAATTAATTGCAGAAGTCACCTGAGCAGTTTCATGTTCTTTAAGAAATGTACCTGTCTTGAAACATTTGTATTCGTATTTTAAAGGAATACTGGCAGAAAATTTTTGCGTTCTCCTTCTTTCTGCTTTCTAGGCAGCTACCGACCATATGGTGGCAATATAAGTCTTCAATTGAGCGCCACAAATAGCGGCAGCACCTGTACTACGCCTTCTTGAAGATGCCCGTCAAGTGCAGCGCGACTTCATACGCAGAAAAAAAAAGGCTTGTCACGCCACCGAAGCAGGTCGTGGCCATGTGTTATGGGAAACAATTTACGATCCCGCTAGTAAGCCCCTTGTGGTGGCTATAGGACATGCAGTGAACGTGTCACCGAAAGCTTCTAAATCGGACCGTGCATTTGTAAGCCTCCTTTAAAATCTCAAGGGGGCGCGCTTTCCACTCGTGTGCGGCCGAGTACTGATTGAACTCAGCTTTTGGTAGCAAGGTGATTTAGTTTGCGTATGTCTCCGCGTCCGTGGTGTTTGGTATTACGAGATCACCACCACAAGTTCAGATAACCTGATCAGGTGCCTTTTTTTACGCCGGAAGCCGCGCTCGTCTTCCCGCGTGTTTTGAACCCGTAGCATTGCAGGTAACAAAAGATCTGTTGCACTCTCGGCACAAAGAAAACCACACAACATATTTGCTGTATCGACGGCTATACAATAAATCATCAAAAACAAGCAAAAATTTTAGAATTTCTCAAACCTGGGTGAAAGAAAATAGCTATCCAGTTTATTATGCCTGCTATCAATATTATGTTGCCACGGGCCAGTTTATTCTAAGCTAGAAATACATGACTGAACATCCTCTGGGCAGGTAGAGAAAACAGGAATCAGAACTCCGAAGAAATTCAGGCAGCCGCATTAAGATAATGAGTCTCCGAAATGAAATTACGTCTGAGGGCACTGTAGCTACGTACGTCATCGCCCTCAGCAGTACACCGGCGCAACAGAGACTTCAATGTGCTGAGTTGTTCACCGATATCGAAACAGTGGGAACGTTACCGTCTTTATATCATCATATTTTATACTAGTCCACCTATATTCACTGCGCCTAATTGTTGTGTTTATTAAGCGCGTTGTGTTTAGTTAATATGTTGGTATGAGTTCCTCACTCCCACAAATTCGCCTCGACAAATACCGTTCTGTTTTCGTTTATTTTATCGCTCTCTTTTAGTTAGAACTTTCTTGTAAAAACCAACACTGAACACAATGTGCACTTTCACCTTATTGAGGTAGATTGCAAGAAAACTAGGGCTTTACTTGCGCGAGAAATCGCTGTGCCCAAATGATCGTGAAATACTCGCTATTTTACTTATTTTACTTATTGACTTTAGGACACACGTTCCAAATGCAACATTGAAGCCACGTCTGCTTAACAATAGCCGCGCCAACATGTCCTAAAATATGCGTTTGCGTTACGCTTAAGGCTATTGTAAATCTCCCAACTGGGGCGTCAATGTATTTCGCAGAACATTTTCAAGTTGCAAATCTCTAAAGGCCTGTTCGTTTTCCAATTTATGCTTCGCACAGAGGACCTAACTACAGCTGGGATTAAATTTCATGATTGCAAGATTTGCTCCAAAGTGAGTAATTAAGAAGGTAATTAGTGAATATTTTTATAAATCACCTGCATTATTTCATTTGTGATGCAAACCACATCTTGCAAAAGTGCCGCTGTAAAGGCGAAATAAAACTGTGTCCCAGGCGATGGTTAGACAAGCTGTTCCAGCCAAAAAGAAAAAAAGCAGCCAAGTGGCACACCGGAACTCAGAAGCATGCGTCTTTGTACAAATCGTTCCTCTTTGCCGAGTGACGCTGGAATGTCCCCCCCCCCCCCTCCCTCCGAGGAAAAATAAGTAGTAAAGTCACGCAAGCCAGTGTGACGTGCAGTGTAACTGCACAAAAGTAGCATGCCAGGAAGTGCTGCAGCATAAATGACGACATCAACAATAACAAAAAAAGTGTAGCGAAAAAGCGTCTTATCCCGTGCCGTAGTTGGCTGTCACCACATCATTCTAAAACAAAAATCTGTGACGTCTGCTTCCTTCTGCGTCGGCATTGGGGAAGACAATTTTCGAAATAGCACGAAAAAAAGTGTCCACGCACTATAAAACTGGCTGCCCGCACACAGAGATCTCAAACACCTCCGAGCAGCTCAAGCAGTTTCATAAAAGAAGAATTTTAATTTTTCGGTGCAACAGTGAAACATGACCTCAGTCGTAAGTATTTCTTGTTTTTCGTTAAGCTACAACATTGCATACTACGGAGAAAAGAGAAAGAAGTCCACATTCTAAGACACCCACATCGAAACCACATTTTGAAGTGCAGCTCCAATATAATTGTCGATTTTGAGGTAAGAGATAGAATTAGTTCCTTAATTTCGACATAATACCAACATGGAAAGACTACCAAAATGTCCGCAAGCTGTGTTTGTTACCTTATATGGCATTTATATTATGTAAACGCTATCTTATATCATGCTCGCAACAAGCGCAATTGTGCGTATATTTATGCAGAAATAACATGCGAATGAAACAGCAGGCAGGGATCGTATTAAAAGCTGCCTTGAGATAAATGAGTAGAGCTCTGTCCTAGCGATATCTTTCGAAGCTGCTCATGGGTAGTCTCTACAGGACGTCGAGCAGAGTAAATTCAATACAATTGCTGGATTGTGCAACATGTTTTGTTTTAGGCTCTTCTGGCTTGCCTCTTCTCCTGTGTCTTTGCCGAGCAAAGGTACAGTGATCCCGGCTACTTTTATGACAGCTTCCAGGGACCTCTCCTAGCTGCTGCAGCCACACCGGGTGTAGCGTCAGCTGAACCAGTCTATGTGAGCATGTTTTATCATCGCTTCAATGACAAGTAGTTATCCTCCTTTGCGATGACAAATAGATTTTTATAAAATTTTTTATCTGCTATATGAAAATAGATACGGAAGTCTATGGCACACACTAAGCAAACCGTTTGATTTCTTGTTTCGCACATCTGCGTTTACTAGGAATAGGGAAATGCATAATTATACCTCAAACTATAAAGCAACTCACTTTGGCTTTTATCATTATTAAATAATTTACTTTGTTAATTGACTTTGGTGTGTTACTTCACTGCAGTAATGTGCTAACAATAAACATAAGAGTGACTTCTAGAATGCGAGCATTAGCTTTTATGTCTTGTACTGTACGCGGCCATAAAACCACCTAGGATGCGTAGTCCAGGGCGCAACTTCACTGAAGAATAAATTGACGCTCCGCTGCCTGGTAGATTCTTCAGGTTATTGTATCCTGTTTTGGTCATAATGAAAATTATGCATAATTTTATTGTGGCGGAAAGATTTAGAAAACGATGCTGCCTCTCTGGGGAGATGTTCATGTGCGACTGGCAGGATTACGTCACTTACTGCCGTCATTGTTATTTCGCAGCCGCCGCAGCCCTACAGTTTTGGCTATGACAACCTCGATGAGTACGGATCGAGGAGCTACCGCAACGAGAAGAGCGACGCAAACAATGTGAAGACAGGATCGTACGGCTACCGAGACGCCAATGGCATCTACAGACGGGTCACATACATCGCCGACGCCAATGGCTACCGCGCTACCATTGACACTAACGAGCCGGGCACAGCTCCGGGATCCAGCGCCGACGCGGTGTTCAATGCAAGACCAATTCGCGTTGCCGCTGGGGCGAAATCTGCATCGGCTCCCGTGCCGGTATACGTTGCCCCTGCCCCATACGGCGTCTCTCACAATCGCTACGGTGCTCGCAACCCGTGGTTTTCATAAGGCGATTTGCGAACTCTCTAACATGTACAGCTAAGCGATACAAGTATTGTAAATAAACGGATTTTGTTGTTGACTTGTTGACATGCTGGCTTGTAAATGATTATAAAAAGCAAATATATGGGTTACATCACAAATTGGGTGCGTGTGATGCCAGGTGGCTTAGAAAACAGAATAAATCTGTAAGTACAAAGCTAGAATACCGATATAGGAGTGATAAACAATCCAATACACATATGAAATCGTACCCACTTTTCTTCATGTGAGAAGCGAAAATTTCAAATTTGCTTTTTGGGTAATGTCACGGCGCTATTAGCACCCAAAATCTAGTTTTACGAGTGAGAACAGTTACAGAGGGCTAACAGTTTTGGGAAATATATGTATGTTTCCCAATAAGAATACAGTATTTGCTGAATGTATAACCTAACATTTATTTCTCCTTTCCTAAGGGTTATCTACTGAGACGATGACATTGTAATTCAATATCCCATGTAGCTTCCTGTCGAGCAGTTGGCCATAATAACAGCATACATAAAAATGCGGGAGAAACCTATTCAATAAAACGCATGTCATTAAAAAATATGAGTCAGAACGCGAATGCAGGACATCGCACATAAGTAAGGGACGTTCGCGAAGTTTTATGGACATGCAAAATTTAACAAATACGGAAGAGCGCGACTGCATTCATGCAACCAGCCACTCGCGTCAAATGTGCGTTGTGGAAATGCGCGGGGAGCCTCACCTAAAAATCTATTGTGTAGTAACCATCGACGACAATTGTTAGCCAAACGCTTCAGGAAGGATATTCTCTATACTACAGAACTGTTGAGCTTGAAGGCATGTGAAGGCACTGGCGTGGAAGGCGACTGCCATTCTTTTGACACAGCCACAGTGTCAGTCGGTTGCGGAATTGGAGGGGTAGCATCATAGCACAGCACCTGAATCTTCAATTGCTCAAAAGCGGAAATAGTGGACGACAGACAAGCCCCACAAATCAGATAACGCGATATCGTGCTCACATTGCTTCGGTACCTTTGTATCGGCAGGCAAACTCGGGCTATCGAGCGATGATTTCGAAAATGTACGATGCAACAAAATAAAAAACAGAGCCAATTAGCTTTAAGACCAGAATTGCGGGTCGTGGACCCAGCTTCCACATTGAAGTCAAGGGTGATGGATACGTCTTCGGGTTCTAGCGATTGGAAATGCATCTCTAACCTATATTTAGCAGGGTCAGTCTGCCTTATTGGAGACAGATCAAAACAGGGTATTGAAACCGAACTGAACCGAAAACCACACAAGAAAAAATGTTTATTTTTGTTTTGCTCCAACCGAGACTTACCGAGCTATACGACTTTTTTTCACTCCGCAGCGAGATCGTAAATCAAAAAGTAACCGTTCTTGGTTCAAGTTGGTCCCCAATTTTGGATGTTTTCATCCATGTATTAAGCTGACATTTGGTTCAATTATAGTTTTCTTATTAGCAAATATAGACTATCTTCGCATGCTTTTAAAAGTAAAAGCTCCGTTAGTGTATCGCAGCGAATTCAGCCGGGGACAGACTTGGCGCTGTGTTCACGCTACAATATATGCATCGCATCCGACGCGCGGACTCAGCAGACTGCGATGCGTGCAAAATACCTGACACCATGCAGTGCATATACTTGTAGCTTGGCCCTGGTAGGACTGTGAAGGACAGGCGTTGACCTCATCGTTAGCGCCAATTAAGAACAAGGCATTCTGTAAAAAAGTATTCGTGGACTCTGGCCCGGGCGCATCAGTGAAGCGAACCACAATGGCTTTCTTAAGTTTTTTTGACTTAATACAAGCTGTGAATTGTGAATTTTATATTTGTGAACGGAACCTTCGAGCATGAACACGTATTCTTTTTATAAATGGTTGTAGGCGCAAAAGTAAAGACATGGACAACAGAATAACAGCCACGGAGAGGCGCACACTGGCAACTCATATTTACTGTTCCCGATGCGTCACTTATATTCCCTCAGACATGCGAACAGGAACATACACAGGTGAGTTCACATAAGATAAAAATCAAACCTTATGGTAACCTATCAACCAGGAAGCGACAACGACGGCACGCTGATACACGACCCGCTGAACTGTCTGATATACCTCGCCTATGGTAGGTTCCGTGCCACCGTGTCCTTACTTTTCCGTGGTATGCATGTGTTTTGCAGCAAACGTGATATGGCAAATATATGCGATAGCGATATAGCGATATGGCAAATTCGAGCCTGTGTCATTCTGAATTCTAGAGGCAACTGTATCTTCTGCTTATACTCAGGCGTAGGAAGAAAATGGTTGGCTCTTCAGGCCTCCAGGTTCTGGGGGGACATTCAAGTCCCGTATGAGGTTCCTGTGGTGCTGAAGCACGGGCCTAAATTCAGTGTTCAGTCAACAATTACTGTCCACAAGGTGCTCTCCGTGAATAGACATGTGGTCAGCGGGGCTAAGACAGAAGACCACAAAAGGTGCGTTCAGGATGGTACGGATAGCTTGTCGAGGAAGTTTCCATACGAAAAGCGTAGTGGCCGTGATCCTTTGAACTATGTTGTGTCTTTTCTGAGGCAGGATGACCTACTCCTCCTAATGGCGGATAAAGAGGGGGGGGGGGGAGGGGGGTTGTACTCATGAACAAAAGGGCCCTTCGATCTCAAGACTACGGCAGCTTTACAAAAGAATTTCAGAAGTGTGAGTCTGTCGGGCTCCATGGTAGAAGCTGAGGTTGTTGTGTAATGATCGCGGCCTCTTTAGGTTAGCAAAGAGCATCACGGAGTGCGAAGGCGGTAATCTTTCTGTGTTTTTTAACACTAAATCTCATAAACCTGAGATTCCTTTCAGGTACATATTCAGAGAAAACAATCTTTAGCAGGTACTCATCAGTCGGTATTTGTTGAAGCAGTTTAACAGTCTTGTATTAGCCTACCCGTATTTAGTAAAAAAATTCTGGTGACACAATAGCGTTCCTTTCAGGACAATCTCTCTATCGGGTATTTTCTCGATTGATGTTGAAGAGCGGTTTTACTCTATCCCACACAAGGAGCTTTTTATGGCTGTGGGGTCATACATTGAAAAAAAATGGCGAAGTGTCCTTTGAGAACAAGGCTGAAGTTCCGGTAGAAAGCATTTAGCTGTCGTGGAGTTTTATCTTGGGGCAAGGTTCATGTTTTTTAAGAAGTGCTATTGTGCAGAAGAATGATATATGTATGCGGTCGTTTGGGCACCTGTGTTATGCAATATCTTTTTTCGGAAGCGTTTGCCACCACTTGGAAACCATTTTGTTAAAGGACAAGGTTTTGCAAATCTTTAGGTATGTGGATGACTTGTTGATTGTTTTGAATAAATAACAAGACTGTGCCTACACAGAGTTTAAGGACGTATTAAACACTTATAAACTTCTCGGACAAGGGCTCAGGTTTACTCATGAACTTCCTACTTTCGACAAGCTGCCATTTTTAGACCTTTATCTCATCCTTCATGAAAACATTGTTTGTTGGATGTACCGCGGCCGTGCACAGAATGAACTCTTGTCGTTTCATTCCCCTATTCACTAAAACAAGCTATTCCATTGACTAGCTTACAGGTGGCTCTATGTCTTGCCCCCATGTTTTTCGGGAAAGTTTTACTTTGCAGGTGTCTAGGCTTTTCTCGGCGGGCTTCTCTCCTTCGTTGTTTATTAAGTGTGCGAAGCTTTCTGCAAGAATTTTTGGTGTGAGCCTAACAATGCTTGGCAAAATGCGAAAAGAAACGGAAAACGCTCCCTGTTGTCATTCCATTTATACGCAGAGTCGTTAATTCGTTAAAGAATGTTGCTTTTAGGTACGATGAACCGGTAGTCTTTTGAAAATCCTCGGAAACTTTCTCGCAATTGTGCGCACCCGTCTTCCGTAAAATGGGCCAAGTGTGTAAAGAGCCACGTACAGTGCTCTTTTTTTAAATGTTCAGCTGGCATCATTGATGAGATTCTTTTAGACTGGGGCAAGGTATACATCAGCCAAACTAGGGGGTTGTATAAACGATCGCCTGCGAGAGCATGTTCTGTCAATCAGGAATGAGACAGGCTCGCATTTGCCGTATCACTACAAAGTGCGCACGTGTGAAACTTTGCTCGAAAGCGCATGCATAATATGGTAAAGCGAGGCTGCGGTAGCACGGGAGCTAGCAGAGGTGACGTACATCAGAAAGTTTGCTGACCAATGTGTCAGGGTTCCGTCCTTGTCTCTTCGCGAGAATGAGTTTAGTTTCCTGGCTGATATGATATGATTAGGTTCCCTTTTTATCTCATGTGAACTCACCTGTGTACGTTCCTGTTCGCATGCCTGAGGGTATATAAGGCAAACATCGAGAAAAATAAGAACTGTTGCGAGTTAGCGCCAGTCCGTGTCTTTTATTGTGTTGTTCGTGTCCTATATTTCCGCGTAATACTATTTTTAAGTGCCAAGTACCAACTAGCCCGACAGGAGACGTTAATGAACACGTATATAACCGCGTCCTATAGCCTGTTCTAGTACCAACTCATTAGTCCACTTTGTTCCTACTCTTCCCTTTTCTTCTGAGCACAGAGCAGGCTGAAGGACTCTCAGCTGTTTCCACAATATATTCTATTTTCTCTCTCTCTCTTCTTGAAGAAAGCATATCTTCTCACAGACCGCAGCATTCGTGTTGGATCTGCACAATTATTTTGCAACTACTTGCGGACTGATTAACAAATAGGCGGGATCGTCCAGTGCAGCTTAGCAGCTGCATCGAGCTTTTGACACAAAACAGATGAACGAGGGTCATACACAACGAGGGTCTCGAATCCGGCTACATTGATACCTTCAGGTAGCATATGTGGATTTATTGACCAGTTGCCTTCACCCAAAAAGATCACGTTCTCGTGACGCCTGCGGCAAAAAAGACGTTCCACGTCCGCCGCCAAGGTCTGTGAGTGGTGGCGCTGCCTAACACTCCCAGGGTTCTACTAGGACACATAAATACCCAAGAAAGTGGATGGGAAACAGTGCCGCGGTAGCTCAGTTGGTAGAGCATCACATGCGACATGCGAAGGTTGTGGGTTCGGTTCCCACCTGCGGCTGGTTGTTTTTTCATCCACTTTAATTTCCATTAATGTACAGTTTCTTTATTTCATTTATTAATCACAAGTAATTTCCCCTATGTTGTCCTTGGTGTCAGTGTTTGTTGGCTTCATATGATATGACTAAAACAGATCTGTGTCATTCTCAATTGAACATATGCGGTTATGCAAATAAACTTAAACCATAAGTGAACCATTTTCGCTCAACCAAAACGGAAACCTGAATGTTTTGGCAGTCCGCACCTCGTAATATGTGTGCAGATTAGGAATGAAGTTAAGCTAGACTCAGAGGGACAGAAGTTATTGAAAGAGTGGCATGTGAGGCGGCGCTTGCCAAACATATTGTGGCCTGCAAGCCTGTACTTGAAAGGGTAAGGGGGAGGTAAGGATTGAAAGGTGATGGTCAAAAAGAAAAGGGAGTTTGTACGGCGCGAGCACACTGCCGATACAGAAGGCGTTTTAATCAGTTACTATGTTTACCACGAAAACTGAAGCCTTTTCGTCCATATCGATGAGTTCACTCGAAAATGCCAGCTTGTGCTGTTCTCGAGGGACTGTGGAACAAACACAATCGATGCCGGCAGGTGATCCAGGCACCATGACCCTCCCCCAGTCCGTAGCTCTACTGCTGCTAGCAATGTGTTGTACCACCTGCTGTAGGGCGATCTCGGTGCTTGCAATGATATTTAAAACCGGAGCACTGACTACAGCTTCAAGAACCAGGCGAAAGCCATAAGTGGCCCATTGATCGAAAAACCCGCGGTCCGGCGTTATCGAGAAGTTGTCCATGCGGCGTTGTGGCAACAAACGTTAGTGGTACAACTCATTCCCACAACCATAGGTGAGCCTAAAACACACGACCTATGGTGGCAGTCGAACCTTCGACCTCTCATGTGACCGACATTCAATGGCAGCAAAATTGATGGTGCCAGCGTTGATGGGAGCACCCACGATCTTTGGGTTAAGGCGAATTAAGCCACGGGCTATTATTATACTGGCAATTAAAGATCTCGAACACATGACCTATAGTGCGAGTCGAAACCACTACTTTTGGTGTTAAATGAGGCCGAGATATTTTAGAAACAGCTAATCACGATATAATTATTTAGGGCACTCAAAGCCACGACTTCTGGTGGGAGAAAATAAGTAATAAGAAGTAACAACACATTTGAAAGAGAGTGTCATATAATTTGTTGAACGTGTCGTGAGCGCGCAGGCTTTCGCGTTCGTCCTTTATAGCGCTTGTCAAAGTGATTGTCAGCTTTTGCCTCCTGCAGACATACCGTGTGTAGAGCACATGGTATCTCTAACATGATATTTGTATTTCTTGCTTTACATGCTTTATCTCTTTCTGAACCGCAGTCGACAAAAATGATGCTGCATAATGGTGATGAGAGGAAGCCGTCCATTTACTAACCGCATTACACTTTCATACATTTGTTGCTTATGTTGATATAGCTTAGGTACTCACTTTGAACATATTTTCTGACAGATTGACAGAATGACTTTTTATGGCGTTGTTGTTTTACATAAGCTTTTACATTTAACGCTTTCCGCGCCGTCTCATTTAGCAAGGGAACTGGTGTAGAATATATTTCTAGTCAATTGTAGCAAATAGTGTCAAAGCTACCCTGTAGTCGTGGACTGGTATATGCGAGCAGGATGCTCGTGGACTATGGTTCGCGTGCAGGATGTCCTAGCGGTATAGTACACTTCGTATACCTTTTCATCGAGATGAAGAAACGACCTCCACTTCTACTCAGGAGTTCGTATCAGCTAGAGCCCGCTACAAAAGTAAATCTAAAAACACGTTATGGAATTTGAAGCCCTTGCCTTTGCAAAGAGCACAGCGGTAGTTGCGAGAAAACAAAAGTCACATCTGGCTTTTTTCTTTCTTTATTAATTTTTTCACGTACCTCACGGACTCAAACTTGAGCGTTATGTGACGGGGGCCACAAATTTGTGTGCAAGCCAACGCAGTTTGAATATTGTTCTTTGGATATAGTTACAGAATAGTAAAAACTAAGAAGAAAATCGAAAACAACCGTCTAAAAAAAGATGCTGCATTTTTTTTGTGGTGATAACTGGGTCAGAGATGTGCACGATGCTATCGGGAATACAATATCCAACAGATAATTGCCTGGGGGAAGGCTGGTGAGTTGGTTGCGGTGATTTTTCCCCAAAGCCGTTTGAAACTGAGATTATGACGTAGGTGCTGGAAGTGTTAGCCAGCGCCACCAGTGGTGGCGCTGGCTAACACTCAGGCCTCTACTAGAATACACAAATACCCAAGAAAGTGTATGGGAAAACAGCGCCGCGGTAGCTCAATTGGTCGAGCATCGCACGCGAAATGCGAAAATTGTGGGTTCGGTTCCCATCTGCGGCAAGTAGCTATTCATCTGCTGTAGTTTCCATTATATTTATCATTTCTCTATTTCATTTATTAAGCACAAGTAATTTCCCCTATGTTGTCCTAGGTGTCAGTGTTTGTTGGCGTCTTATGATATGACTAATAAAATATCGGGCCCCTTGGTTAACCCCCTTTCTTCTCGATCGATATATATATATATATATATATATATATATATATAATTCCCTCTATATACATATTATATAGAGAATTCAATCAAACGATTGAATTCTTCGCCGGCGCGAAGCTGCGCCGGCGTGCACCAATGAGAGGCTGCGACCCGTCGCAGGCATCAACCAATCGGAGGCTGCGAATCCTCCCGCTGCTATGCCTATGATGGCCGACCGTGCAAAGGCGCCTGCATCAACGATCGTCCGAGTTTTTTGGACCCACGACGCACGCGACAGTGTTCCTGAAAGACAGTGTTCCAATAGTAGGCCGACAATGACACAACCGACCGACCGACCGACCGTACCGACCACCGTTGGTTGTGGCAGTGCGACGTGGATCCGAAGCGACTTCGAACGACGCCGACTAATCCAACCTGCCCACTTGGTTCCGCCGAGGCTCGGTACGACCGTCTGCTAAAACAGCCAACCGAATCACGATTGCCGCAACGTCTGTGCTTGTTGTATGTGCATTTTGTTGCGCTCAAAACGAATGGAAACACGTTTACGAGGTCCGACGTCTGGATAATCAACACTCACCTATCGCCGCTGTTTGCGTTACGCGTAGGCCTAGCTCGTCCATCGAGTTCGTAACTGCCGAGTGAACGAACTCACCTGAGAAACTCTGTCGAAGGAAATGAATTTTCAGGTCCGTTTGGTGCTGAAGTGATTTAAAATATGGCACTCTTGACTTTGTGTGACCTGTGATGTGGTGAATGAGGCGTGTGGAAGTTGGGTTGGTCAACCGCGGCGTGTTTCGTGTGGTGTCGATTGACTCAAGTTTAACGGGCAAGATCTTCGCTGTTTCCAGTGGTAAAGATAACTTCGGAAAGCAAAATACACTAGTAGCCGAACTATTGGAAATACTTACATAATCAGCCGTGCTGCCTGTTTCAGCTGACACTGCGCTCTTCTATTCAGCATGTGAGTCCAGTTCAGTACACGTTCACTGTACTCATTCACTCACTTCTTTCTAGTGCGTCCGTCATTGGGCTAGTTGTGGATAAATCGCTCGTGTAGCAATCAAGAACACTGACGCACTGAAGCATCCGTGACAACGCAGTCATGTGTGAGTCAGTGTGTCGTTATAGTTGAGCACTGCAAAAAAAAATTATCTGTTTGCAACGTGTGCCCTGTGTGCAGTGCATAGCAGGACCTACATCATGCAAGACCTATGCATGTAGCAGCTTATACCACGATTGCTTCGATGCCCGCTTCAGAAGCAGCAAGTACTGAGTCAATGAAACTGCAAATGATTTTTTATCTCACTTTTTGCTTATGGAAAGTGTAGATGGTGTGAGTGCATTGTGGGGAAGGTGAAAAGGCGTCATCAGTGTTTTGTGCAGTCAGTATGCTTAAACTGCTGGAATCCCTTCAGCTTCTACTAAAATGTTTCTTCCTGCGATACTATAAATTGTAGTCAGGACAAAGATCTACTCAAAACCAAGTTACTAATGCATCTGCGCAGAATGTATTTGATTAACAAGTTAAAGCTTCCACAACAACAATATGCCGATGCACAGCATACGTGCTTACAATAACTACATTCCGTAAAGGTGAACGGCTGGGCCTACAATATCAAACTTTGTAGTAGCACCGTAAAAAGTGCTGCCATGCGTATCAGCCACAACGAAACTGCTGCACGTCCAACCTTCTTCCTTGGAGGCACTTCTATAAAGACTGTTCGGGCCCTTGCCATTCTGGGTGTAGCATTTAGCTGTTGTCTCAACTTTTCCGCATATGTCACCAGCACTGTATGCAAGCACAGGCCCATTCTTGGGTTTGTGTCCCGTGTCTCCCTTCCCTGAGAATCTAAGGTTTTCCGAGCACTCTACGCTTCTATCATTCTGTCACGACTTGAGTACTTCTCATCAGTATAGTTCCCGTACCAAACTCGCGACGCTAACAAACTTAAGCTTGTTCAGCGCCGGACAATACGCACCCTTTACTCCCGTCTTTTCGGTTGTCACAAGCTCATGCCAGCCTTCGAGGATTGCCTCAAACCCCTCAAGTAGCACGCCCTGCAATACCAACGCAACATTGCACTAGTCTACACTGCAGGGTGTTTGACGACTCTCTGGACAGCACTAATCTTTCTTCAGTTCGTCTGAACAAGTGGTCAGCACAGCCTGAGCCCTCATCGCGCCTCTATGGCCCGACACCACAATTCCATGATCATATCTGGCATGCAGAGCTTTCTCTCCACCCCCCTGGCGATTTGGATTCTCCTTCCTTGGAACCAGACTGAATTGGCACTCCTGTGTGTTGTGCACCTTTCGAATGTGTGCGTGTGTGCCGTGCTGTGTTATTGAGCAAGTGTGTGTGCACGTGGAGGGGAAGGAAGTGTCTTCTGCATCCTGCAAATTCCTGCTCTAGATGGCTGGTTATCAGATGCTCTAACATACAGGCATCAGCCTTCTTTTTTGTCTAGTGTGCCAAGTTACCACTAAGATTATTATTGTTATTATTATTGTAATGAAGAAAGGAGGAGAATGGCACACCGATCATCATCAAGAACAGAGGGCACGAGACCGGCGTTCGAAGACCACCATCTTGCTCTCCGCGCTCACTGTTCCGAGCTACCGCCCGTTTGTTGGACTCGCTCAATAAACATCTTTATATTTGGTGGATCGTGCTGGGTACGCACATCGTCGGCACCCTGGAACTCCGATCCCGCACGTTGCACTCGACCATGCAAGCTGACGCAGCCCAACAGCCGCCACTTCTCCCGGCCGCCGTTTGTCCCGGCCCCGTTCGCCAGCGAGACCCCCCGGTATTTTCGGGTACGGAAGACCAGGACGTCGAGGACTGGCTGTCGTCCTACGAAAAAAGTTAGTGGACCCAACAAGTGGGATGACGCTACTAAGTTGAGTACCGCGAACTTTTACTTGGCTGGCGTGGCGAAGCTGTGGTATACGAACCACGAATCGGAATTTGAAAACTGGTCTGCTTTCAAGGAGGCAATATCTGCCGTTTTCGGTCGCCCTGACGTGCGGAAGTTACGCGCCGAGCAACGGCTGCGCACACGGGCACAGGAACCGAATGAAACATTTACCGCCTATATTGAGGACGTACTCGATCTCTGCAGGCGCGCCGATGCCTCAATGAGCGAAAGTGCCAAAATACAGCACATCATGAAGGGCGTCGACGACGATGTCTTTCAGATGCTTCTTGCGAAGTCTCCTGGCACAGTGTCTGAAGTGGTAACTCTGTGCCACAGCTACGACGAGTTGAGAAGGCAGCGGGCTCTCACCCGACGTTCATCTCAGACGTACAATCAACCGCTCGCTGCACTGGACATCATGCCTGCCCAGCCATACCTTATCGCACAAATGAAAGAATTTGTGCGTGAGGAGGTGGCCCGTCAGTTGTCTCTCCTGCCGTTTGCTCAGCGTCAGGAGCTCCCACAACAGGAGCAACTGCAGCGACCAATCCCGTTGGCTCCCGTGCTTCGACACGTCATTCAAGAGCAGATTTCCGAGGCCATGCCGGTGCCCATTCAGCAGCAACCTGTCGCCGCGCCTCTTAGTTACGCTGAGGTAGTAAAGCGGCAGCAGCTTCAACAGCCCTCACCACCCCATGGTGTGTCGTATGCTGCAGCCCCGATTCAGCCGTCCGTGACATGGTCTGCTCCCATCCCTGCAAATCCCTGGCGAACGCGCGACAACCGGCCGATCTGTTTTGCGTGCGGTGGCCCTGGTCATATCGCCCGATTCTGCCGCCGTCGCGCGCCAGGATATTCAGACGCCCGTTCACCGAACTACATAGATCGTCCCCGCTCTCGTTATGAAGATCCGGGTCCCCAACCAAGCACGTCTTCACGTGACTATCCGCAACCCACGTCTCGTCGCTCACCTTCACCCCGTCGCCGCTCCTTGTCGCCCATGCGTCGTCGACCAGCCCCTGAAAATGAGGGAAACTAGCCTCCGCAGTTCGTGAGGCAAGAACTGCGCTGTCGAAATGCTCAAGTCCTCGAACTTTGCCGTCGAATATTGTCGAAGTTTTCGTAGAAGGCATCCGTGCATATGCTCTTGTCGATACCGGTGCTGCCGTTTCTGTTATAGACGCCACACTTTGCCGCAAGCTTCGGAAGGTGACCACGCCTCTTGAGATGATGCCCTTACGTACAGCGAATGGAGACCCTGTTCGGCCTATAGCTGCCTGCACTGCTCGACTTATTATAGCTAAAGAACACTACATTGTCGAGCTTATCGTCTTTCCTCTTGCTCGCACGACATTATACTTGGCTGGGACTTTCTATCGTATAATCACGCCGTTATTGATTGTGCCAGATCTGAACTTGAGCTCTTCCCCTTGTGTGACGAGTTCAACTACCCCGCTCATCAAGCCGCACACAAAATAGTCGTCACAGAAGACACAGAAATTCCGCCGACAGCAGCTGTTTTGCTCCCCGTATTCTGCAACAGCATATGTGATGAAGCTGCATTCTTTGAACCATCATGCCTTCTTCTAAATCGGAAGCCACTTCTTTTGCCTTATTCGACCCCCTCTATTTCGAATGGAACAAGCGCTCTCTGCCTCACAAATCCTCTTCCATATCCCATCAGACTGCTTAAAGGTGAATCCCTTGGATGCGTGCAACCCATTGATGTCGGCCAAATTTTTTCCGTGCAGCAAGATTCAGCTCAACGCGACCTCGACGTCATCAGTGCTCTTACCCCTTCTGATGTTCCAGCTGCTGACCTATTCGATTCGTCCATCGCAGACGGACTGTCCCCATTTGAACGCACTGCTCTTCTCCAGCTGCTCTACCAGTTCCGCGACTCCTTCGATGTTGCCCAACGTGCCCTTGGCCGAACTTCTACCATTGTTCACAACATCGACACCGGCTCCAACTCGCCAGTGCGACAACGCCCTTACCGCGTCTCCACCGCGGAACGTCAAGTTATTACCGACCAGGTTGACGATATGCTTTAACGCGACGTTATTCGCCCTTCACAAAGCCCGTGGGCATCCCCTGTGGTTCTCGTTAAAAAAAAGGATGGATCGATTCGCTTCTGCGTGGATTACCGGCGCCTAAACAAGGTCACTCGAAAAGACGTGTACCCTTTACCCAGAATTGACGATGCCCTTGATTGCCTACAAGGTGCCGAGTTTTTTTCGTCGTTAGATTTGCGTTCCGGGTATTGGCAGGTTCCTTTAGCAGAGGCCGACCGTTCAAAGACAGCCTTCGTCACGCCTGACGGTCTATATGAATTCAATGTCATGCCCTTCGGCCTCTGCAATGCGCCTGCCACCTTCGAACGCATGATGGACTCGGTTCTGCGGGGTCTGAAGTGGCACATGTGTCTCTGCTATCTCGACGACATTGTTGTCTTTGCGCCAGATTTCGCAACCCATCTAGAACGCCTCAACCATGTCCTGACGAGTCTGAAAACCGCTCAGCTGCAACTAAATCTCAAGAAGTGCCGTTTTGCTGCGCGAAAACTTACAATTCTTGGTCACGTTGTATAAAAGGATGGTGTGCTTCCGGACCCAGCTAAATTACGTGCCGTGACTGACTTCCCCAAACCGACGACTCTAAAGCAGTTACGAAGCTTCATAGGGTTATGTTCCTACTTTCGTCGGTTTGTGCGCAACTTCGCCTCTATAATTGCGCCTTTGACCCAACTACTAAGCAGCGCCTCCAATATCTCGTCATGGTCTTCTGAGTGTGACCAAGCCTTCTCCACACTTCGCCGTCTCCTGACGTCACCACCTATACTGCGCCACTACGATCCTACGGCCGCAACTGAGGTGCACACAGACGCCAGCGGTGTCGGCCTCGGTGCTGTTCTCGCGCAACGAAAGCCTGGGTTCGCAGAGTATGTCGTCGCATACGCCAGCAGAACGCTCACCAAGGCTGAATCAAACTATAGCGTCACCGAGAAAGAATGCTTGGCAATAGTCTGGGCGCTTGTCAAGTTCCGCCCTTACTTATATGGCCGCACGTTTGATGTAGTTACGGACCATCATGCATTATGTTGGTTGTCTTCGTTGAAGGATCCGTCAGGTCGCCTTGCCCGCTGGGCTCTTCGACTTCAAGAGTTTGACATCCGCGTTATATATCGTTCCGGACGCAAGCATGCCGATGCTGATGCACTGTCGCGGTCACCACTATCCACCGAAACTGCGTCCATATCCACTATAGACCTTCCATTGTCAGCTCTTGACGTCGCCACCGTCTCCTCTGCACAGCGCCACGATCCCTGGATCGCTTCGCTTCTTGACATTTTATCCGGGGCACCCACTCTTTCGACCACTCGAACTCTGCGACGCCAAGCTTCGCACTTCAGCATCCGTGATGGCCTCTTGTACCGGCGCAACTACTCGCCAGATGGTAGGAAGTGGCTCCTAGTTATCCCTCGAACGCTTCGCTCTACAATCTGCGCTTCCTTTCACTCCGACCCGCAGTGTGCTCACGGTGGTGTCTTCAAGACCTATGAACGCTTACGGAAAAGGTACTACTGGCGCGGAATGTTTCGCTTTGTCCGCAAGTTCATTCGCGGCTGCCACGAGTGTCAGCGACGAAAAAAACCACCGCATCCTGCCGCAGGTTCATTGCAGCCCCTTCCATGCCCAGAACGCCCATTCGACCGCGTTGGAATTGACCTTTATGGACCTTTACCTTTGACCACGGCCGGAAACCGATGGGCTATCATTGCTGTCGACCACCTTACACGATACGCCGAAACCGCTGCTCTTCCCACGGCGACAGCACAGGACGTCGCCTCTTTCATCCTGAGGCGTTTTGTGCTTCGGCATGGTCCTCCTCGCGAACTCCTCAGTGACCGTGGCCGCGTATTTCTCTCCGATGCAATTCAAGCACTTCTCCACCAGTGCAAAATTGTACATCGGACGTGTACTGCCTACCACCCTCAGACGAACGGTCTCACTGAGCGGTTTAATCGGACTCTGGGCGACATGCTTGCGACACATGTTGCATCTGATCAATCAAACTGGGACCTGGTTCTCCCATTTGCGACATACGCGTATAACACCGCTACGCAAGTCACAACCGGGTTTTCCCCTTTCTTCCTTTTGTACGGTCGCCAGCCGACGCACACTATCGACACGTTGCTGCCATACGCACCAGATACTTCAGAGTGCACGCCCGTGTCAGCAGCGGCCCGTTACGCTGAAGATTGCCGACAACTAGCCAAGCGCTTTACTACAGCCGACCAACAACGCCAGAAAAACGCCCGCGATGATGATCACTCTCCGGCCGCAACATTCGCTCCTGGAGCACTTGTGTGGCTGCTTGTACCACCCTGCGCCCCTGGCTTGTCGTCCAAACTGCTCCCAAATTATCATGGTCCCTACCGCATCGTCGAGCGTACTTCCCCCGTTAACTATGTCATTGAGCCTCTTACGCTGCAAGGCGACCGTCGTCGACGTGGACGTGATGTTTTTCACGTAAACCGCCTCAAGCCGTACTTCGACCCTCTTGTACCCACCTCTTAGATCGCCAGGATGGCTCCACCTTTCTCGACGGGGGCAATTGTAATGAAGAAAGGAGGAGAATGGCATACCGATCATCATCAAGAACAGAGGGCACGAGACCGGCGTTCGAAGACCACCATCTTGCTCTCCGCGCTCACTGTTCCGAGCTACCGCCCGTTTGTTGGACTCGCTCAATAAACATCTTTACATTATTATTATTATTATTATTATTATTATTATTATTATTATTATTATTATTATTATTATTATTATTATTATTATCATCATCACTTTGACCACATTTATTGTGTTGAAGTCAGCGTGACACATATTTCAAAATATTTCTGGAGCTTTGTGGGTTCTCTCCTAAAAATAGTGCCAAAGGTGTACGTCTTCTTCATGAAAATAGTGGTGTTGTCTCCAACACTGCTGATGCCTTTGCAGAACATTTCTGTTTGCTATATGGTGTAAAATATGCTTCAAATAACCTTCCTTCTCAGTCTGCCGCAGTGTATGCTAACAGTCAATGAAAACCTAGTTTCCAATTATATGAAGTGCCTTAAACTTTGCCTTAAGCTTTCCCTTTCTTGTGGTGTTGATGGTATTTCCTCTACAGAGCTTAACACTTTGAGACACTGTCTACACAATTGGGTACAGCAGGAGCATGCATCAATAGCAAAAGCACTGATGAAAGTAATGGTATTTAAAATGTGTTTCATACATCTTGAAACACTTATTATTGGAACTGTGCTGCAATTTTGAATAATGTGCAGAATGTTTTAACAAAATGAGTGGGAAGGTAGACGGCTGTGTGTTGCTACTCTGTGTCAGTATGTTGTATGTAGCGGGTTCACTTCTTTCATTGTTTTTTACAATGTCGAGCACCAGGCATAATTTTCAAGTGGCTGGATAAGTGCTTTTCAAGCTTTTCAAAACACGAAATAGTACATGTTGTCATATTTTGTGTTCCTGTGGTGAGTTTTCGCATGGAGTCGAAATTTTGTAAACTTGACAAAACTCGCTAAACAATTGAAAATTTCTAATATTTGCGGCAGCTGTACACTTTCTACGATTCTGATGATGCAAGAGATGTGGTGAAAGCAACTTTTCAATCAACGGGATAAAGTGGTGTCTGAAAGGGTTAAGACGTATGGAAGCATACTTGTTCCTCGTTCTCACAAGCATCTTCAATAGTTCCCTAAAGTCTAGTACCTTTTCAAGCACTCGGAAGGTAGCATGAATATTGCCCATGCACAAATCAGGTGCTAGATGTGCAGTTACTAACTGCCGACCTATATCTATCCTCTTCAGTGCGTCAGGTGTTTGAATCGATATGGCATTCCTCGCTTTCTGTTAGTGCTAAGAGCATTTTAATAAATGAACAGCATGACTTTGTGTGCCGACAACTTAAAACTATTTCAGACTATCCACAGTGTTCGCCACTGCATCGACTTCCAAAAAGACATTTTTTCACTCTCAAATTGGTGCAGAAACAATAAGTACTCTTAAATGCTTCCAACACTATGGCATTAAGTTATATGCACAGAACGCACCATGTGAAATTTGGTACACCCTACGTGATGCTCCACTCCTTAGGGTCGATGAAATGAAAGTTCTTAATGTGTACTTTGACAAAATGCTAAGCTTCTCTTCAGATAGATAATTACACAAGATGCCATTCACGCTCTTGGAATTGCATGCCGTATATTGCATGATTTCCACTCACCGTTTGTGTTTCTGAAATTCTGCTGTGTGCCTCTAACTACTCGACTATGCCTCTGTAGGAGGGGGGTGCAATGAGCAAATCTAATTCTGACCTCATTGAACGTATCCAGAATAAATTGATGTCTATCTTAAAGCGCCACTTTTGCCATTCTGGCGACCACAGTTGAGCCTTCTCAAATATACTTCAACTCGCACCTCTAGATTCAAGTCTTAATTAATCGCACCTTTTGTTCCTGTATAAGGCGGTCCATAACATTATACATTCCTTAAAGCTTCTTGATCATATGCATTTGTTTGTGCCGCAACGGTATACCAGGTAGCATTCCACATTCGTTGCCTGGGCTTGATGCAAGATTGTGCTAATAAGGCTCGACTCCAAAACATACGTCAGAGTTCATTTCCTGTGTTTTGTGTATCTGTAGACAATCACGTAGGATTAACTCCCTTTTACTTTCCCGCGTTTCCTTTTTTCCGTATTTGTTTCTCTATTTTCCATTTTTTTTGTCTACTACATTCATGTTTTCTGTACTTTCTATTCCTCCATGGTGTATACGCCGTACTCAAGTGAACCTTACAGTACCAGGACTTCAGAAAAAGCCGGACTTGCCATCATCAGCGCTCAAGCAACTAACTTTACTTCTCTTGTACGAGAAATACAGCGACTGCACACACGTCTACACTGATGGATCAACTACATCAACCAGTTCCGGCGGCGCTGTAGTTATACCAGCAATGAGAATAACCAAGCGGTTCAAGACTTCCCATATCACTACGTCTACAGCTGCAGAGCTCGCGGCTCTCCGCGACGAGCTTCAAGTGATAAATACTGAAAGTCCTAGAAAATGGGCAGTCTTCTGCGATTCAAGGCCGGCCTTGCAATGTGTGCATTCATTTCTCCGACATGGAACTCACGATCAGCTCACGTGCGAAATCGCGGAACTTGTCCATCACTTAAGAGAAAAAGCCATGATATCTCTTTTCAGTGGATACCAGGTCATTGCGGTATCATTGGTAATGAAGACACCGATAAGGCAGCTCGGGCGTCAAACCAAGAAGACCGCTGCGTCCCCATTCCGCTCTCAAGGACCGACGCCGCGAGACAACTTGGCATTCTGGCACACACGATCTCCTTAGCAGAGTGGAATACCGTACGTACAAGGCGCACAAGACTGCACCGACTAAACCCATCACTTCAACTCAGACCTCCAGCCGGTGTGCACCGGCGTGAAGCGTCTCTTCTGTGTCGGTTATCGCTTAAAGTGGCCTTCACGAATGCCTACTCAGCACTAATTGGAATGGCTGATAGTCCTGCATGTGATGTTTGCGCATGCGAGGAGAACATTGACTACATATTGTGCCATTGTCCTCAATTTCAAGCCCAAAGACAGTATTTGTCCGACACATTGAGGAAACTAGACGATCGTCCTCTGAGTGAACAGACAATATTAGAGCACCGTCCCGACCGATCGTCGGCTCAGAAGGCAGTGAAGGCACTTTTGTGTTTTCTCAGAACTTCTGGTTTGCTCGAGCGACTTTAACTGAAGTGCTGCCCGTACACGTACCTACACCTTCTCTCTCCCTTCTTTCTCTTCCCCTTCTCCCTTCCCCCAGTGTAGGGTAGCCAACCAGACTATTGATTGGTTAACATCCCTGCCTTCCTGTATTCTTCTCTCTCTCTCTCTCTCTCCTGGGCGCTACAAAAAATTTGAATGATTGATTATTATCGTAGTATAAAATTGTGCTTTTTAAGTATGTACTAGTGTACTATTTCAGTGCAGTAGCTTTTGTGCAATTAAAAAAGGGCATGAATTAAGAAGAGAGAGAGAAAATGATAAATGAAATGTAGGGAAGTTAACCAGGACTGAGCGCGGTTGGCTACCTTACACTGGGGAAAGGGAAAGGGAGACGGAAAGATTAAAAGAAGAGAAAGTCCACTGGGGATATCAGTCGGTCACTCCGTCCGGATCACAGACGCTGACTCAATCCGGTATCTTTCAAATATCGCAGCAGCGCTTTTGTGGCCTTTTGTAGCTGCTATATGCGAGGCCACGGTCCCAAGATCTTGTTCAAGGTGAACGGCTTTCCATCTAGCTGATTGAGAGCTCTGCAGAGGTCTTGCCTTTCATCTTTAAAAGATGGGCAGTAGCACCTTAGGTGTTCTATGGTTTCCTCGACACCGCAGGCATTGCACTCGGCGCTATTATCCATTCCAATCAAAAATGCATATGCACTGGTGAATGTGGCGCACAAACGTAAGCGGCACAGCACTGTTTCCTCATTTCACGGAAGACCTGGTAACAGCCGCAGTTGCATAGAGGGATCGAGGGAATGCAATCAATGTTGAGTGAATTCAGGTGTGTTCCACATTTCCAATCTCAAAAGAGTGTGCTAGGTTGCCTAAGTGTTGGGGTGCGTCGGTCCGCGATAAAGGTATAGAAACAAGGGTTGCTCCTTCGTGGGGTTTCCTAGCAGCTTCGTCAGCGAGGCCGTTGCCGGAGATACCGCAATGACCAGGCAGCCACTGAAACACGATGTCGTGTCCTGTCATAATCATGTGATGGTGCATTTCTCGTATCTCCGACTCGAGTTGTTCACATGACCCGCGACGAAGATATGTCGGAAGACATTGTAAGGCCACCTTTGAATCGCAGAATATTGCCCACCGGTTAGCCGGTTGGTTATTAATATAATCAACGGCACCTCGGAGGGCAGCAAGCTCCGAACCGGTCGATGTTGTCAAGTGAGAAATCTTGTATTGGGTGCTTAGTGATCGTGATGGTATAACCACTGCGCTGGTGGAGCTGGTCTGAGTGGAAGAACCATCCGTATATATGTGGACTCGATCAAAGTAGAAAGTGTGCAAACAATCCAGAGCTGATTGCTTCAAGGCCAAGGTAGGCAGGTCGGTCTTCTTTCTTATCCCTGGAACCGTAAGACGCACTTGAGGTTGTTTTAAACGCCACAAAGCGGTGGTTGAACGTGCTGAGGGTGTGAAGCCCAATGGCAAGGAGGCACGATGGATGCTGACCTTGTTGGAGAATGACGCCTGTGGTCATCGTTCTGGCATGAATTAAGAAAGTGCAATAATATGCTATGTGCCTTATCACATGCATTGTGCTATTAATTTCTTCTGAGTTTTAATAATGGCTGGCTACTGTATTCAGTGTTGTGCAATAAAATGATATGCCACAGCAATTATTGCGTGCTTCGCAGAAGAAATTCAATATATCTTTCTCAGTCAAAACATCAGAGCAGGCTGAAAACAATAAAGTGCAATTTTTCTTTTTGTGGTGACGAAGTGTACAAATTGTGAAAATAACCTGTTTATTTATTTCTTTTACTATGCAAATGAGCTGCTCCCATAAATTCGAATATGTGCTTCAATAGTACGACTTGGCAAAGGTCAACGAAAGACTCCTATTAAAACCCTCTAATTCTGAAGCTTGTATTATCTGACGGTATGTTATTTTATTAATGTAAAGAAAGACAAACTTGATATGCGGAAACCAGTTACAATAGAACATGGCCGTTACACTGTGAAAATGTTTTGTCGCAATACACTCAATGTGAAGGCCTCAGGATGCAGTGTTGATGCATCAAAACAACCTACAATAATAGAGGTGCTTTATGAGCTAGATTTGACAGAATCAAGAATTGGGGGGAGACAAGATACGAATTACATACGTTTTAGCTATTCTAGCTTTTCTTTTTTTTGTGTGAGTGCAACAGGTGTTTTAATTCTGTTTTGCTGATTTTCTCAGAACCCACTTTTTCACGTTTCTTTCATGCATCAACAAGCATAAATATATAGACACGGGTGCTTTTTCTGTATCCGGTTACCGTATTTCACCGGCTAAAAAATGTTAAACGTTATCACTCGGTGCAGGATGCGCCTGAACGTATCGGAAGTTTCGCGAATGTTATCGATGGTTCTGTCTGTTGTCGACGAACCTTGCTAATCTGATTGCATACGCGATACGAATTGTGTAGTAGTTTCTGGAAGGCACGCGGGCACCAGCGAATAGGCTGTATATTTTGACGACTGATGTGTGCAAACCGACGCGCTTGACCCGCAGATGAAATTTTCGGCGATTGCCGACATTGCTCACTGCTATCATTGCAATTGAGCCGGCACTATTTATTTAACGTCACTACTACGTGGCAATATTGTCGACACAGATTTTTTTCAGTTATACTTTGCACGCCTAATTCTTACGTAGTTGGCTGTGAAATAAGCTACCAAAAGATGAAATGGTGCAACAGTTTTTGATATATGGCATCGTCGTGCAGGTGTTTGCAAAGCGATATTGCAGACCACGGAGGAAGGAAACTCAGGAGAGGCCCTGACGTTACTCTTTGTGAAGCTAAAGTGAAGCCGGAAGTTGGCGTTGCTCATGGCGTTGCTCCGCCTATCGGGCCAGCTCTCCTCTTCTGTTTACATTTCTCGCGAAACCACGCCGCGGTGCGCCCAACCGTGGTGCTCGGACGCACGCACTCCGCAGCAATACTAAACAATCGTTAGCACGTTAGCATGATTCCGCCAAAGAGGGCGATATTTCCGGCGGATATTCCTTCGTCCGTTGCCATTGCCGTGGCGCCGTACATTGCGTGCAGCGTTGCACGTGCGTTCATTTCACGAACTTTAGTTCCTCGTGTCCCACCTGGCCACAGCAAAATCCGGGAGAGCACGGTCCAGCTAACGCAGCGCAACAAAACACGGAGACCAACGCGAACCTGCCCGCAGATCGCCTTTGCCAAGGTACGAAACCTACGGAACAACACGTGTGAGCGCACAGAACCAAAACAAAGCCGCCATTGTGGCCCGAAAGGCGTGGCCGCCACGGCAAAGAATAAAAAATCAGCAAGAAAGAGGAGAACCTACTACGTCATTTCCTCCACACTTTTCTCCTAGCGCGCGGAGGGGTAGAGCCTCTCCTCAGTTTCCTTCCTGCATGTTGCAGACAGACGACGCGCGAGCGCTGATGTCTATATATTGTGCACCATTGTTACTCCAAAATAAAAACAAACTGTTGCGGCAGGCGTATATTCATTATTCAAACGTGTATTTTATACCTAAAAGCACATACAGATCGCTAACTTATTGTATCAAGCTTAGTTTACAGCAGGCTGTTTTAGGCCGGACTTTGACGGATGAAGACGGAATAGTCCAGCAACAGTGGGCCGCAGCCAAGGAGCGAGCTTCGGCGCACGTCGGAGCTTCTGTCTAGTGGTTGCGTGCCTTCTTCCTCCCACCAACGCGAAGCGAAGCGTTCGCTTGTGGGCGCGCGCCGAATCTTGCCGACGCGTGCCAGTCAGGCGCCGCAGACAGCAAGGAGAAAACGCAAGATGCTCGCGGGTCCGGACCGGCAGTGACCTCGGAGGCGTGAGGAAAGGCGGGGGCGGCGACAACATCAACGACACAGGCGCTCTTTTGCCAGCCAGTTTTGGTTTGAAGGAGCCTTCCAAGGGGAACTAATTGTTCGTCTAGCTCCCACAGGAACACCGCTAAGACGTCCGCACGCCAAGTTTCATTCTAGACGCCAACGCTCGTTTCTCCCCTGGCGGAACGATTTCACCTACAACGGGTGTACGTTTCCACGGCCTCCCTTCAAGGTCGCGCCCGCGCTAAGTTCGCGCTGCGCGCGAGACGTCTCTTGTTTGAGACAGTACCTCTTCGGATGACTGGAAATTACTATTGTGTTGTTAACTGTCCCGAAAGCAATGTAAACACGAAAAGGTCGGTGCCACCGGTGAAATCATGCCGATTCACAAAAATATGGTACGAAGAAAGCAGACCACAGACGTGGATTACTGTGACATGCCGAACGAAATAAACAACTGGCAAACGAAGCGATCTCCTTTATTGATCACTCGTGAGTGTATGACGGTTTTTACATGTAATCCACAAGAATTTGATGATTATTGGGTATATACTAGTTTTATTCAAATGAAACCTTTCATTTGTTCGACCTGCGCTTGTCCTATCTTCTTGCTCGTTATTCGTTATGATAGACCAAATCATATGCTGCCTCAATGTCCAAAAATAATGCAGTAGGTACGTTTCCAGAGACCAATTCCTTTTCAATTGATGAGACCAAGGCATTGACATTATAAATTGCGGACATATTTTGCCGGGAGCCATTGATTTCCTCCGGATAAACTTTTGTAGTTTCCAGGAACCAATGTAGTCGTTTGTAGATAATTTTTTCGAATAGCTTTCCTACGCAGCTAAGCAGAGATATGGGTCTGAAGCAATACTTGATGCTTTGGAAACCCTTGGTCTTGGAGGACGGCTTTACACATAGATTGACGCCAACTTTTCATGTGTACCCCGGATGGCCCCACGGCGCTTTATGCCGCCGAGAAGGGAGTTCCACAAGGAGCTGTGCTAAGCGCGGTATTATTCAATTTACTCCTCATCCATCTGTGAAGAAACCTGCCCTGTGGCGTCAAAATCACACTGTATGCGGACGACATCTGTATTTGGAGCGCGACGCGTTCCCGCAGTACCACCCAACAACGTCCCCAGAGAGCGCTAGCAAATATATCGGCCTACCTAAATCCAAGATGTCTGAAATTGTCCCCGGACAAAAGCGTTGCCATGGCTTTCACGCGGAGGTGTATCGAAAAATACCCACTAGTGTTGAGTGGTCGTACCCTTCCATACGTCAAGACGCAAAGGTTTCTTGGAGTGACGATCGATAAGAACCTCACATAGTCGCCTCAAGTGAAAAAAACTGAGTGAGAAGATTTCCTCGGCGTCGCACGTATTGCGATTTTTAGCTGGATCACAATGGGGCGGCAACTGTCGATCAATGGTGCTCCTCCATAAGGCCTACGTCGACGGAAAACTACGATATTACCTCCCGACCCGATCCTCCACGAAATGTCTCCCACAAGCAAGAGAAAACTTGAGGCAGCACGAAACAACTCCCTTCGCGTATGTCTTGACCTTCGGAAGGGGTCGTCCCGCTCAGGAACTGTAGGAGAACTGTAGGAGGGACTGTAGCGAACTGGAGTCCTGCCTCTTGAAGTGCTATCTGTGCAGGAGACACTTAGGATTCACCTCCGCCACGTCAATCGTACGAATACTCACTTTTTAAAGGATATTTCTAGAACCCGTGCTACATCTAGCTTTGGGCAGGCCGTCGGAAGCATATCTATTTCGATTCCTGCTCAGGTATCACAAATTATGCCACGAAACATTTCACCATAGACACTGTCCCCACTGGAAATCGTGCCATATATACCTGGAATCAGTGCGAAAAAGAAAATGCCTCAAGCAGCGACTTATCATATAGCTTTGGAATATATGCACGACGAATACGCAGCCGCAACGCACATTGTCACAGATGGCTCTACAACTCCACATCGCTCATCGTGCGGGCATTTTGTTCCCTCTACAGGGCAATGATTCTCGTTTCGTCTTAGGCGAGTGACGTCATCTACTTCAACGGAGCTATATGGCATTAAGGAGGCTCTTGTGCATGTACTTCGAGAGCTGCCGCCAAAGATATGGGTGATTTTCACGGATTCAAATGCAGCCTTACAATATGTGTGGAACAGGCACAAGCGTTGCAATAATCAACCTGCAGCATTTGACATTGATTATCTTCACCACAGGGCTAAGACTGCTGGGCATTGCATAAAGTTCCAGTGGATACCTGGCCATGCAGGCATTTCGGGAAATGAAAGAGCGGATGAAGCTGCTAGAAAAGGACTCCTATACAGCAAGTTTAAAAGAACATTTTTTACAAAAGCCGACCCTTCAAATATGGCAAAAATATGCCTATCAAGAAAAAGACCACATCTGGAATCTGCCGCTTCACCAAGATAACTTCCTGCGTTACACTGACCCAGAAATGAGACCGAAAATTCCACGACCACTTCCTCGACACTTAGAGACATTGCACCATCATCTTCGACTGAACGTGACATACACGAACAATTATCTGTACCGCATAGGGCTTTCCACTAACTCATACTGTGATAACTGTCGCAAGCTAGAGACAATGGCGCACATATTACTAGAATGTCCCGCATACCGCGACGAGAGGCAATTTTTTTGAGCAACAAATGGACATGATTTGCCACGAACCGTTAACGTTACCGAGCCTCTTAGGTCCAATGCCCGGCCCTTTAAAACAGCGACGGGTTTTTGGATTTATTTTTTCAAATACCTGTCAGAAATTGGTCTAATAGGAAAGCTTTAAAGATTGCAGACTTCATATACAAAAGCCTAAATTTACCCGCCATGTCACCTGTAAATATTAGTATCAGGTCCACTCGGACATTTCATATTCACTTTTATTCTCTTTTTCTGCCACTCTTCTCTGGAATTTTTTAATCCCATTTCCCATCCTTATACAGAGTAGCATGCCTGCGGTTATGTATGCGCCGGCAAAATTCTCTGGTTTTCTTATAAAGAGCTCTCTCTCTCTCTCTCTCTCTCTCTCTCATGTTTCGTTTGTGTGTGCGCTGCTCAAGAATGGAACACACTTCTGTTGCATGCGCTAGCAGTGGCCGAAGTTCCCGCCTGCCGAAAAAGGGAATACGTGCACGATGCATTGAACATGACCGGACTTCATTTCTGCATCACCACTGCACCGATCGATCGAGTTACTGCGCGATATACGCCGGCGTCTTCGTCGCGCCGGCATTGCCGAAGCAGAACGGATTACTAATACTTTAAACTTCCGTCTCTGGAACACTTTGAAAAAATAGCCAAGCTGTTGACATTGGTGCCTCTATTCTATATCGTAGGGGACGTACTAGTTAAAGTTTTGCGCGCATGACATACTTGTGCTATGCGGCGATATATTTTGTTTATTTCCACACAGTGTCGATGGAAGTGACGTTGTCGCCGACAGAGACAGCGCGGATTTGAAGCAAACATTTTGTGGGAAACTGCAAAACTCACTTTAGCTAACACGCATCGTATGTGCCGACCATTTTTCCACCGGCACATACGATGTCGTTTCCAATTACCAGCTCAGTGGCACTTACATGGCTAAGCAGACGCTGCCCTTTCGCCGCATTGCAGCCAGGAATGTAGTCGTCAAGCGCATTGATCTTCTTCAAGGCATGTAGAAGCGTGTACATCGTCCTCCGAATAATTTGTCCACGTACACACACATAGGCACACACCACGCGCAGTACGAAACTTGCCCAAACACGGGAAGTGCAAGATGCAATGAAACCGGTGTCAACGAGAAATGGGAAAGGTGTGCACACGGCTGGTTGAATTTTTCTCCGCATGAGGCGCTCTCACGCCGGCGCAACAGCGCCGCTCGGCGGTGCCGTTCTTGTCTATTCAAAATTTGATCGTTGTGATAGGTAGTGTCGAGGACGGGCCACAATATACTCATTTGCTGTAGCCACCTATTGTTGATAATTAGAAAGCTATACACCGTTAGTTCGCTAATTACGCACGTAATTACGGGAATTGCTCCATATCTAGAGGCTGCCAGTCTGTATATTCGAATGGTAAACATAATGTTACTGTGACTTATACTTTTTTAATTTTCAAGATTTGCTGCAGCTAAAAAAACCTGCATTAGGACAAGGCTGTCTAAATATGTCTAACAAGCATTCAATTCCGCCCTGATCAGCAGGAATTTCGAAGGATATTATTTTGTCATTCAAGAACTTCACACATCCAGTGATCCAAATTGTTAACAAATAGGTTCATTGAAGATTGAAGGCATATTCCCAGTGGCACATACTCACTAACCAAAGTTGACATCAAAAATGTTCATTAAAGAGTGGCACACATCCAGTAACTCAAGTTGGTGCCTAAGAGGTTCATTGAGGAATCGAACATACCCGGTGGCACATTGAGTGACCCAAGTTAGCGTGAGAAAAGTTCTTTGAAGAGAGTCACATGCGGAGTGGTACATGCCCTGTGACAAATACCCAGTGACACATGCCAAATGATCCAAGTTGGTCCTGTGGTTGGTTTTGAACCCGGTTCTCTGAGCACAGCCGCCCAATTCGTTAGCCATTAGATCATAGACTAACCACTGAGCCAAGTTGGCGTGAAATAGGTTAGGCAATGGAAAATGTTTCCAAGGAATGCTAATCCCATTAATAAATTAGGTAGCGTGATTTGTGGTCCCTAAAAAGTTGTAAATACCTTTGCAATCGCTTTTCCGCAACGGCGCAGATGCCGACAGAATATACTGTCAAAGGGACCGCAGCATAATTGCCCCTATTAACAGTGTGTTTACATTTGTTCCAACCTAATTTGCGCCACTCGCTATGACTCCGCGACGGTTGTGGTGCTAATGGAGCGACTGAAAAGCTCTCGGTAAGTAAATCTTCGGAAAGAAAAAGTTCTGAGTTGCGGAACAGTAAGCGCGTATGCGTGCGGCTAGCGCGCTGACCGAGCCTACATGCGACCAACAGCCGTTTGATATACGCGCAAACGTATACGTTCTTCTGTCGAGCATTGTTCACTCTCGCAGCGCACACGTCGACCTTCACTTCCCTGCGCCCCTCCAGCACACAACTACCTGCGGTAAGGAATGCTCGTCCCTTGATTACTCCCTGCGGCCGCTTATTTCCCATCATTCTGCGTGGCTGTTTTACGCGCCACAAATGCATCCGTCTGCTATCAAGAGTAGGAACACCGCACAGCTATTACAGACTTGGAAAGCGTTTATCACACATATTCTGAAGCGCAGTGGTTTTAGTCTGTGATGGCAACGCAGCATGAATCCACACAAGCGGGGAAATATACATTCCCAGATCGCAATTCGTCCGTAGCGTGGTACGTAGTGTACAGCGTTCTATGGGAGTTCGTTTCACGTTTTCATTTGTTCCAATCCCCACGTGGCAACAACAACAGCCGGGAGAGCGTGGTCTACGTAAGACAGCGGAACGAAACGTGGAGACTAACGCAATCCTGCATACAAGACGCCTTTGCCACGGTATTATATCTTGCCACGGTATTATAATGCATCAGCGCACACTATTATAACAACGAAACCGCCATTGTGCCCCGACAACGTGGCCGTTACAGCGCAAAAAAGAGCACGTGACTTCCTCCACAGGTGTTCTCCTAGTGCGAGGAAGTGGGTAGGGCCTATCCTTAGTTCTTTTTTTTTTCCTTCCTCCATGACTGCGCGCCACGGTGACGTTCAGTAGGCGGCGCATTATGGGCACGCCCCACTTCACCGTACGGCATTCGCAGTGCAAGCCATTGAAAAAAGGAGCGCACGCACCGCGTAGGGCACGTTGGAGGGCAAATAACTCCACTATTGGTGAACACCTTGAAGTACTTTTTTGCGGCAGAGTGTTTCTCAAATAGCCTATTTTAATTTCAGGTAGACCACCCGTCTTCGGTTGAAATGCTTCATGGCCCCTTTAACGCCAACGGCTTGCTGTAGGTCTCGTCCCACACACCATCGACGAGCGTCACCTGCAACGTCAATGGTGGTGCTCATGAAGTGTATGCTGTGCGCATCACGTAATGAATCATCGTGACCTGTCCGATCTAGTGAACGTTCATAATACTAGCCCATTCGCCAACGCAGTGAATGGAGAAGTGAAATTAATTTTTAAAGAGAAATAATTTCAGAAAATTCAACTTTGTTTTTGTACAATGTCAGCGAACGCGTGTGGCATGGAAATGGCAAATTTTACATGCAAGGTGTCACGGAGTGATGCACTATGACGAATGGTGAGAAATTCACTGTGGCCGGAGCATGTCAGGAATTAAAAAAATCTGTACATTGGACACGTTCCTGTGGGTGTATTTAGCATCGGGCCGCTCACGTGTATCGAAGCGCCCAAGGTCGGCATGCACTCTACGAATTTTCGACCGTCTTAGTGTGTTATTTAAATGAAATACTACGAATAACCTTTTAAACAGTCCACGCAGCCACACCTGAGCCCCCTGTGGAACGGCTGCGTGAAGACGAGTGTATATGTTGGTTGCCCAACACTGTATGTTGACGCGGGCAGAAGCTGCTCGTGAAGATTGTAGCGCATGAGGATGCCTGTGCAACCGGCACCTCAACCCCCACCGTGTCCTATCCCCTATGATTTCATCCCACTCCCTTAATAGGCTGCCAGCAAGATTTGGATACATAAAACGCCTTAAATATAAATTCAATGCGGATGTCACGCGAGAACGGCAGAAAAGGCATTGGAAAATAGGTTTCGCAGTCAGGAACACTGGATCGGTGTCCTTCCCTGACTTGGAAGGCAAGCAGATGACGATACAATGGATTCTTTCAGCAGAAAAAGCAGCGATTTGTTTTTGAAGTGACGTTTGCGTTTTTTGTTCAGTATACAGGCATATCGTGTTATACTTCACTCGGATCTGCCGCTTCCTTCCTTATAATGTTAATAAAATGGAAATGCTGGCGGTCGTAACATTGCACCACACACAATCTATTCGAAGGACGTCTGCCAATGCCCCATACATTATGCGCAGGATGCCATAATTGAGCATATACTTCCATACTACTGGTGGTTGAGATAACGATGGGTTTGGACCGCTATCCGTCGTGGCGAGCAGCTGCCACTCGTTTCTAAGCGTTCTACATTGCTCCAACACCACACACACGGAAATAACGTGCCCACTGTGCTTGTATTCGTCGTACATAACAGAACGTTCTGCTCCATTATCGAAATACTAAAGATAGCCAAACGGACCACTGTACGGATGCCGGGGAGTTGTCGGCACCAATAGAGCCACGAAACAAAACGCCTGGTGTAACGCATTCCTGCTGTTGACGTGTTCTGGTGAAACGAAGAATCAAGCGCGGTATTGAATTTTCGGATAATGATGTAGGGCCAGACTCACTTGCATCTGCAGCGTTCAGAGAGGGATGGAGCGCTCGAGTGCCCTTCAGCTGCCACCTCCGAGCAACGCGGCCTCTCTCTCTCTCTCGCTCCGTCCCGCCGGCCGGCCTTTGTGAGTGTCCACGTCGCGAGCTGCGAGCGAGTGGCGAGAAAATTACCGTGGCGGCGTTGCTTCGGCAGCCAATATGCGGGAGGTTTTCTCATTCAGCCTTTGTGTACCTCCTGCGGCTCTTAGTTGAACAGGCGCTTAAACCGCAGCGTCCAGCGCCTCGAGGCACATACGCGCTACAGCACGAGAATACAAAGAGGCACCGAGAAATGAAGGTGTGAGATGTGGCGGGAATCTCATCGGTCCTTGCGGCTGGCGCCAAACGCTAGAACGCCTGCTGCGCCATGAGGGGCAATATTGACGTGTCATTCGCAATATCGTCCGGGCCGATCGTTCAGGGGCAGTCTTGCCGGAAACAGCTCGTCATTACGAATGTGCAAGCCAGAAAAGTAAATGCGAAAGCGTGGCCTCCGCTGTTGACAACCGCTCACTAGTTCTCGAAGTTAAAGGTTAACGCCTGTGTATTCTCATCTCTCCATCGTACTAATCCTTGAACATCCTGCCCACAGATGCAATGGGCTGTCTTCAAATCGCAGAAAAACTTCAATAGGGCGAAAGCCTTAGATGGCTCATAGGTTAAAAAAGCCGATGTTGAGCGTTATGACAGCGAAATTCATAGGTAGTCGTACCCGCGACCTTTGGTGGGTGTCGAACACGCGACCTATGGCGTGAATTAAGTCGAAGTTAATAAAGACGCGGGATCTTTGGTGGTAGTCGAATCCAAAACTTTCGGAATCAGTTGGGGCGAATTAGGCCATAAACTTCTTTACACACCAGAACACCGTGAATTGAAAGCGCGCCGCCATATTGATGAGCGCCGGTTGTGTCATCTATCCCAAGCGCCGCGAAGTAGCAGGCCTAGGCTGCCACGCCAGAAAATGCGACCCGGCGCAAAAGCGAAACTTGTGCTTTTTAGCTGGGCGGAAGGCGTGTTTAGCGTTTTTTCTAACCTGTCATTTTCGCTGTCTCAATTCAATCAAACTTCAAGACCTCATGCAAGTCCGCAATGGACACACTGAGTGCTGTGCCGATTGCAGAAGCGAATACATCGGGTAAGTATGCTATAACCCTTGTACAAACCGCGCGCTACATGCTAGAACACGTGTGAGCTGTTATATCTCCGCATTTTTGGCATGTAACCTGTGAAGGAATATACAGCACTGTGTTCGTGCCATATATTATTAAAGGTTGCACGATAACGCTTTATGAAACGTCTACTTTTCGACAAGCATCCCGCGGCAAAATTTTGCCTGTGCGTACGTTTTCCGACGAGTTTCGCGGAAAGCGGTGTTTCTCCCATAAGTGCTCTGAAGCATGCGGTAAATTCCTCGTTGGCGTCACCTATTTCCTCGCATGGGCGCAGCACATCAAACAAAGTTTCTCATGCCTGCGGCGCTCGTGCTGTATCAGTCATGCTGGATTATACCATTCTCGCGCTTTCCAGCTCTCTACCTCCAAAACAGCATCACTTATTTTCCCGGGGGAGCAGTAGCAGCCGTTGTAAAGACAGCGCCTGCTCCCCTGAAGCAATATCTTCTCTCGGGCCTGTCTTTTCGTTTTGCGCACTCCGTGACTTTTCAAAATCCTTTTTTAATGGTCCCCTTTGAGTTAAAATGTTTTGAAAGCATGCAGTTGCCGAGCATCACCTGCAATTTAGCGTTCCAATAAAAGTGTATCGTTCATCAATCCCTTTCAGAAGCTATCTATGACATCCTGCTCCTGTGAAAATTTAGCCTTAAAAGCTATATCCCGCTACTGTTAGCCAATCTGGTGTTGTTAATGTGCAAAATCCTGCCATTCCTCAGGTTTACAGGAGTGCTATGTGAGCACAGACTAATAATTTAGCCATTGTTAGAACTAGCGCTTTAGGATTTTATATCTCCGTCTGCGACCTAATGGACACTGTCTTGAGTACTGTATATTTATGTTGCAATCTTATGTATTTTGTGCAGGTGCCTTGTATCCGCCTGAATTTCATGATATCAAAGACTGGATCGAAGACGTGAAGCTCTGGCCTCCTATGCAGAAACACAATATCATTTACTACCTTTTGAAGCCAATAGCTTGTGACCTTGAAGAAGTGAATGTCATCAAAAGCACTGAAGCCTACAACTATGTTGAATGTGGCAAGGTAGGCTGCTTGCTTGTGCACAAGGACATGCCCATACACTCCATTTTTGTCAAAGGACAAGTCGAAAGGTCTCAGGCGTTAAGTGCGCCCCCGCATAAAGCTTGGATCTGCCTTCAGCCATGTGTAAGTGTCGTAAAAGCGGACTGCTCTTGCATGGCAGGTGCAGCACATGCTTGCAGCCACATTGGTACGCTAATTGTTTTACATGCTACCAACCTATGCATTACAAAGCATGCAGTTTTGCTGCGTGAATTGTGCCCTTACATTCGACCGCCTGCCATTTGCCTAAATGCAAAGTGAACTAAATGTGAGAAAGAGAGAGACTATAAGAAAAGCAGATTTTTGCCGGCGCGTATACGACCGATGGCATGCTACTCTGTATAGGGAAAAGGAATGGGATTAAAATATTTCAGAGGAGAGTGGGGATAAAAAGAGAATAAAGATAAATATGAAATGCGCAAGTGGACCTGATACTAATATTTACAGGTGAAATGGCGGGTAAATGTAGCCTTTTCTATGTAAAATGGTGGTTCTTTAAAGCTTTCCTATTAAACCAATTTCTGACAGGAATTTGAGCAATAAATACAAAACCCGCAGCTCTTATTAAGGGCTGGGCATTGCACCTAAGATGCTGGGTAATGTTAGTGGTTCATGGCAAATCATGCTCATTTGTTCCTAAAAAATTGCCTCTCGTCGCGGTACGCAGTGCATTCAAGTAATATGTGCTCCATTGTCTCCATTGTCCAAGTTGCCACAGTTATCACAGTAGGGGTTAGTGGTACGCCCTGTGCGGCACAGATAATTGTTCGCGTATGCCATGTCTAGTCGGAGACGATGGTACAATGTCTCTAATAACTAAAAGTAACTTGTACTTTCATAAGTCTCAGTAGTGCAACAGTTTTAAAGGAGTGTCTCTTATGAAGTATAAATTGGAACAAGTTTTTTTCAGGAGCTCTACTTTGGAAGATAGAGTTTGCCGTCAGACTTGGTTTGACTGGCACGGCATGTACAGACAAGAGTGCTGAATGGAACCGTGGCACAAAGAAGAATGTAATTCCAGAAGAAATACAAATACTTCAGCTTAAGAAGGCAAATCCAGACTGGGAAACCTGCCACGAGGCTGCATGATCCTCAGTACTGGCCAAAGGAACAGTTAGCCAACGTTGCTGTGTGTGGGAAGGCAGTAGAAAGGTCAGAATAACAGCCTCAGCCATGTCACAGATACCTAAGCGCAAGCAAACTTTGCTAGAAAAAGCATTTGCTTCGTTAATGTGGTCTATATAGCTTCAGAGGTAACAAGGCAAATATGCATGATACACAGTGTGGAACTCTAGCCAGGGAGGCGTTTGAGCAAGAAACCGGCCTAAAAGTGGCAAGACTAGAAACTGTGGTGTCACAAACTGAACCGTACCTACCTGCAAGCCCAGATGGACTTGTTGGCACCGACTCCATTCTTGAAATTAAGTGCCCTTACACAGAAGACTGCTCCTCCTTGTTGGACAACGGAAAATATGATGTAAGGAAGGGACGTAATGGATATTTTCTTTCTAAGTCAGGCAGACGGGGCAGACGGGCTACTACAGTCAAGTACAATTCACTATGCACTGTTTCCAAAGGAAACATTGCTTTTTTATGTGTGGACATGCAGGCGAACTGTCCTCGTTAATGTGAACTATGACCCAGCATACTTAAGCTCCACCCTTGCAAGAGTGCGCAACTTTTACTTTTCTTTGTACCTTCGAGCCTTGATAGACGACTCTCTCTCAAAGGTCGACAGCCCTTGAAGCATACGACAAGTTTCTACGTACTGCTACTTAATGACAGTATGGCAAAAGTGGTTAATTTGCCGCATATTGTTTAGTTATTGTAAATATTTTATGATCTAGAGTACTACAGCTCGGAAAAAGACCGGCAAGACATATTGTAGTTTACGTAAATTTGGAACTTTGCCCTGAGGCATAAAACAAGTGACGCATCTTGCATGCGCACACAAAGTTTTTTCTGTTTACCAATTCCAGCAAGGATGATTGTGAGGACCTTAAATCCGTGCGGCTGGTGTTGCAGCTGTTGCCAATGCATTCAAAGCAGAAGGTGTTACAACATATATGTACAATTTCTGGAGACAGAAAAATAAATTTGTCCACACATATCCCCTTTGGAACACAAATACCCATCATTTGTGTTGATGAGTCAATAAAAAAATTGTTTGCAGCCTTTACTTTTCGAGACAGTGAGATGTACTATACAAACTAGTGCTACAATTTTTTTCGTAGAAAACGAGAAGATACACAGTGGTGATTCGCCTTGGTTCCTCTTTGTGAGCATTTATGAGAACGTCATGCGATAGCCTTCCAAATCACATGAGCGCTTGTGAGATATGACCTTACATGTACACTAGAAAATTGTACTGATTACAACAAAGGTCTAATCTTATGTGTAAAAAATGCTACTACACATTAAGGACAACTGGCGAATACAGCTTGCATGCTTTCCTCCTGAAATATTTTTGACTGAATCTACCAGAGTAAATCTTGGACTTCAGAGTGAAATCACTCGCAACCAGAAAAAAACAAAGGTTATAAGGCTCTTCTTTGTGAACATCTATAAGAACATAATAGAATAATCTTCCAAATCCCATGAGCACTTGTGTGAGACGACCTCAGATGTACACTGGCAAACTGCACTTAGTACCACGACACAACTATACAAATAAGCACAAAAACATGTCAATACACATGATGGACAACTGGCAAGTATAGTATCATGCAGGTTTCTTTTCTGCCATATTTAGAATAAAGCTCGGAGCTCACGTGAAATCCCTCGCAAGTCTACCAGGCTCTCTATGAACACTAATAAAAACATATTGCAAGTCTGAGATTGAAGTGAAATCACTCGCAAAAATAAAAAAAAGCTTACCGTACAGAATAACACAAAATTGACACAGCCTTTTTTTAGAGCAAGTGTTGCAAGACCAATCCTGCACCTACAACTAAGTCATTGCTAGCGAGTAATGCACATGACACAGGTACTCCTCCGAGCAGAAGTACCACACATTCCGCGATTAAGCTGTTTTTTTTTCACCTATGCATATAACTCCAAATAGAGGACTGCAGTACAAACATGAGATTGCAAGCTTTCCCGGCCACTTGTCAGTTTTTATGTCTGAATTAGGAATAACTTCAGTGTTTTTCAGCGAGTCTGTGGCCATATACTTTTTCTCATGGGGTACCTTCTTGAACTATGACATCACTGTGAATCAGGGGCAACTTCAAATTGCAAAATCCTGCACACACTACAACAATCACATTTACAAGTTTCTTGTGATGAATTGGGACACTGTACTTTAGTATTCTAAATGTCATAATACGATTAATTGCTCTTTCGACATATGTTGTTAACGAAGCAATTCGCCTTGTCCTCGTCAGCTCCACTTCTTCAAGCCTGTCCCTTCCTTATGTAAAAGCGGGTACATTTAGGCGAACACATTTTGCTTTCATCTCCTCATTCAAGGTGAAGCCTCGATCAGCCATTACATCATCACAGCTTTCGAGGTAGTCGCAAAATCCTGAGTCTGGCACGCTAAACTGATCAGAAGCCCGCGGTCCATATACTTTAGATACAAACATAATAAGGCCTGTGGGTGCTATGGCTACTAGAAATTTTGCAGTATTTCCGCCTTTCTACTGGCTGTATGCCTGGGCACGAGCATACAGCTTTTTAGGGCGGTACATATGCACCTCTGTGCAGTCTATTATGCATCTAGTGCTGTTTTAGATGCGATATGTGAATGTTTTTGGAAGTGACCTTTGTATGGTCTTCTGAGGTAACCAGATGATTAAATATCGTCAGGAAATTTCAGCTAGTGCTCGAAGAACTGTGCGAAAAATTTTACCAATAAGAGATACCGATATAGCAAACCGAAATGCCAAATCAGCATAGAGCACGCCCAGTCTAAGCCGCATCAAAGTTAGCAGAACAGCATCACTAATGCTTAATTTGTATTGAGTGCTGACCTAACTCTCCACAGGTTCGACCAATTCATAGAAGGTGCAATCCAGTGTAAAACTGGTACTGACTAGGCGGTAATGAAACTGTAATGTAAAAAGATTTTTGGGTTCCTGCATCAACATTTTTCACACTGCAAGAAAAGTAGCAGTGTTCGTGCAAAATTCGCTGCGCACACTCAGGTGAAACGTCCATTGGTACTATTGCTTGCTCGGGCTCTGAAAGTGATGACACTGTGGACAGTTCTACAGACTGGAGATTGTCTGCATAATAATATGTCTCAAAATAAAAATATGGGGCTGCCTGTACCTCCTCAGGGCTTTCAACCACTACCTCGTATGTAGCAGAGAAAATGTCAAGCGGTTCTGATGTCAACTCCTGCAGTTTGCTGTTAAGCAGTTTTACTGTGCTTGTAGCTTCTACTATACTTTTTTTACTGTGACCTGGTGTCTCTATTTGCGCTGTTTCACTCAGGACATCCACTGCAGGTATGTGAACAGACGCTACCTGTTGTGATGTGTGCCCTTAATGCTGAACGATCTGCTGCTCTTGCTCTAGACAGGCAGCAGCTAGTGCTTGCGTATCAGAATGCAACAACGTTCCTAGGTTGCCACCAGCACGCAGAACATTGTCTTCTGCACTTTCAGTTTGGTCGTGTTTGTCATGGTCACTACTCGGCTGGCCGCGTTTGGCCACCAACTCGCGAGGTCGTTTGACTGGGCGCACAGCCTGCCTGATTAGCAGACACCTGCCCTTCACCACCTGCACATTGAGAACAACATATACGTTTTAGTAAGAAGGGCTGTAGTTCTTTCCTATGCCATCGCTGTTGCGAAGATATAAAGTCGTCTCAAAATGAAATAGGAAATACACCAGGCCAATTGTATTGTTTAGCCACTTAAGAGTATAACATTGACAACACAAGCCTACAGCACCCTAACGAGCAGCATATGATGCTAAACCTGCACTCATTGAAAAATGAGGTACTACAGTAATAATGTTCAACTACGTGTGCAGTCAAAGCCCGTATAACAGGGGGAGCATGACAAATGAAGGTGTACAGTTGTTGCACAAACCAAGACAGGGCACATAAAATTACCATCCCTACTGAAAGCTGCATCATCAGGAACCATTTGGTACAAGACAACAACCGCACCTGCATTCTAAAAAATCAGCCCCACCAACTGCAACTACCTGGTATCAGACCTGTTTCGTTTGGGCGAGGCTATATCAGATTGTTGGCGCTCCCTTAGAAAATAAAACAGTAAAGAAAAACTGGTAAGAACGAGCAACAGCTTGTTACAAAATACAACAATAAGTACCCACCTTATTTTCCTCGCTATATGAACGGAAAAAGTTCGCGCTTTGCCCTGCATAACAGCCCGCACGCAGTTTAGAGCTCAGGAGGCTCAAATGAATTCGTTACTAATGACACCTGCAACACCAGCTCGTAAAGACAGGTGCGCTGCAAGAACACCTTCGGCGACGAGCAGTCGTCGTTTACGTTTTTGGGCACATATGCTACGTGACCAGCTGACTTCGGTTTACTTTAATTAGCAATAACGCTCACCAGCAGAGCAACATTCTATTGCCTTCAACTTGTCGTTCACGCTTAATAGTCACGCCGTGCACCAGCTGCAAGTATCGCTAACCCCAAACTCAACTGTTCCACTTAACCGTCTGGAGCTCTGCATGAATGAAAACACGAAAAGGCTTGCCTTTTTGTTATAGCCAAGGCGAAGCCCCGGCACGGATTTTTTTCTTTAGGCTTGTTGTCCAGAAAGTACTCGAGCAAACCTGCGTGTTACACATATTACTTTCGTCGGGCGCAAAGTTGAACGTGGCACCAAAATATAGACAGATCAAATATTCACTCGTGCATTTTCACTGGGTTGGTAGTTCTTCCTGTTCACTGCAGCTCTCCCCCAGTGGCGCAGCTTGGCATTCTTCGTTGCGGATGGAAATCAGTACAGGCTGAAAACACAGCACTGGCACGATTCCCAACGTGTGTTGTGCTCTTCGCAAACAGCGCTAAGCAACCTGCTCCTTTTGCGCTGGTAGTTTCGGCATCCAAACACGACGCAATGATGCCCAAAAGACGTCTTGTACTGTGGATCTGCGTGAACGGGCCCATTTCCACACTTTGGAGTCCTAGACCTGGCGCTTGCCATGTCTACCGGTCGCCGATGAAAGTACTTTGGCAGCCGGCCAACCGGGGTGCGAGAGTATGCGTTCGGTTAGTCTGGGTGCGAGGGTATCGTGTTCTGGTCTATAAGAAAGCGTGAATCCGAGGCGAAGAAGAAGCGTCAGCACCACCTGAGGTGCTAACTAAGGCACAGTTAATTAATAGGGAGTTGATTAAGGGACTCGAATCCACGACCTTTGGTGGGAGTCAAACCCACTTGTAGATATGGGAGAACCGCAAAGTTTCATTGCAATATCATCGTGAAGGTCGGAAGTTGAATACGCTACCTTTGGTTTTTATTAAGGCGAAGTGAATGACGAGACAGGTAATTAAGATAGAGTTAATTAAGGCACTCAAACCCACGAAATTTGGTGGGAGTCGGAACCACGACATTTTGTGGTAATCAAGGCGAAGCTAATTAACGCACTCGAACCCACAACCCTACATGGAGATATGGGCGAAACGGCCTCTCCAAGCTGGATTCCAATTGACATCGTGAAGTTCAAGAATCGAACCCACTACCTTCGGTGTTGATTGAGGTGAAGCAAATTCAAGCACAATTAAGTACGGGGGAGTTAATTAAGGCACTCGAACCCACGACCCTTAGCCAGCGGTGTCATGGCGTCACGAGTTGTAGGCAAATGTCACATAAGGCAAGGTGCTGTCCCAATCAGGTGGTCTTAGGAAACGTACATGTGGTATAGGGGAGTCTTTGGCAACGTGAATTTTTTCTGGGTCAGGTTGCACCCCTTCTGCACTCACAAGGTGGCCAAGCACAATGATTTCGCGGGGGCCAAAATGGCATTTGGCAATGTTGAGCCCAATCGTGCACTGACAAGTCGGGGGGATCCACTGCATGACGGGATAGGCAGTCCGCATCCTCATGCAGTCTCTCAGATTTGTAAGTGACGTCAAAGCTGTATTCTTGGTGTTTCAATGCTTAGCGACCAAGTCGTTCAGTCGCATCTTTGTGGGAAGACAACCAGAAAATTGCGTGGTGGTCCATGATGACCGAAAAGGTGTGGCCGAACAAGTATGGTCGAAACTTGCCGACAACCCAAACTAGTGAGAGGTACTCGAGCTCAGTGATCGAAATGTGCACTCTGAAGAGGAAAGAAGGCAACTGGCATTGGCGATGACGCGGTCTTGTTCTTGTTGCTGCTGAGCCAGAATAGCGCCGATGCCATGTCCACTGGTGTCAGTGCAAAGTTCAGTGGGGATTGACGGGTCACAATGTGCCAAGATGGGTGGTGACGTAAGTAATGTCGTGAGCGTGTGAAACGCAGTGGCCTGGTCAGGACCCCAAGAAAATGACGTTTCCTTCTTCGAGAGCTGCATGAGTGGACGGGCGACGTCGGCGAAGTTCTTGACAAAACGTCGAAAATAGAAACACAAGCCGATGAAGCTCCATACGTCTTTAGTGGAATGTAATATAGGGGAGTCTTTGACAACGCGAACTTTTTCTGGGTCAGGTTGCACCCCTTCAGCACTCACAAGGTGGCCAAGTACAATGATTTCGAGGGGGCCGAAATGGCATTTGGCAAAGTTGAGCTGAAGGCCTGCTTGCTGGAAAACTTCAAGAACTGCCAACAAGCGGCTAAGGTGGCTATCAAATGGCTGAGATGATGACGTCGTCAAGGTAACAGAGGCATGCTGACCATTTCTATCCCCGAAGGAGGGAGTCCATCATCCTTTCAAGTGTGGGCGGGGCATTGCACACTCCAAACGGCATTGCCTTAAACTGGTAAAGTCCATCGGGCGTAACCAATGCGGTCTTTTCACGGTCTTGATCATCGACGGATATCTGCCAGTATCCTGGCCTCAGGTTGTAGACAGAGATAGTAGGCAGAGCCGCGTAGACACTCGAGAGCGTCATCGATCCGCGGCAAAGGGTAGACGTCCTTGCGCGTTACCTCGTTTAAGCGACGGTAGTCTACGCAGACGCGCCAGCTGGCATCTTTCTTCTAGACTAGGACGACCGGTGATGCCCATGGACTGCATGAAGGTTCAGTGACGTTCTTGGCGAGCATCTTCTCGACTTCATGCTGTATCACTTCTCGCTCTGCATAGGAGACGCGATAAGGACGTCGTCTGATTGGGCTGGCGTCCCCAGTATTGATCTTATGAGTGACTACAGATGTCTGCTCCAAAGGACAGTCATTAAAGTTGATGATATCGCGGTCGGACTTCAATATGCGCCGCGTATCGGCTATCTGTGCAGGAAGGAGGTCAGACGCTATCATATTTTCGATATCACCGTCAACGAGGTTGTGCGAGGAAGGGTAAGGGGCAGAGGACAAAGAAGCGTAGGTGACTAATGCAGAAACGGCACACTCATCGAAGAGATGTGGGCTAGACTGATGCCACCTGGGATAAGTTGCGTGCACCAGTTAAAATTGAATATGAGTATAGACGTTCGAGTATCTGTATCTCTAAGAAGGATGTGAGGAAGAGCGACGTTTCTGGCGAACAAGACGTCAAAGATCGGAGTCAAGGTGTAAGCGCCATCGGGAATGGGATAAAAGGCCGCAAGTTCACAAATATAATGGCTTTAGGAGGCAGACAAACGTAATCCGCTGAGCACAACCGCGGTCGGCGTGCAGTAGGAGCGTCATGGTAGCACGGTAGGTCCAGCTTAAGCAAGCCGGTTCCACAGTCAATAAGGGCAGAATGGGTAGACAAAAAATCCACACCAAGGATGAGTTTATGATAGCATTTCTCGAGCACGGCAAGTAGTACACTTGTGGATCGGTCGGCAACACTTATTCGGGCGGAGCACATCCCTAGCACGTGAAAGTTCCGCCATCGGCGCCACGAATGAACGGTACTATGGGTGGTGTTAACACCTTCTTAATGCAGCGACGAAGCTCCTAATTCATCCCTCATATCTGAGCCCTAATATTCACTAGAGCAACAACATATGCGTCATCCAGTTTAACGTCTATCAGGTTCCTTCTGGTCTGCAGTGTGGTCAGAGGATTTGGCAGGCGAGTTGTCGATGCATAGTCACCTCCGAGAGCTTCCTTACCTCTAGGAGCTTCATCGTCTAGTTTTCCCGAGGGAGTCGTTCAATTGGCGGCGTAAGGCGCCGGAATTGGGGCGAGCGAGATCATTGGCGATGAGACAACGGCGAACGGGACGGGTGAACAGGTGGGGATGGTGAACAACGACACGGCATGGAGGGAGCGTCGTCGCTGGTGGTTTAGGGAGGCTGCCGATAGGGCCAAAATCGGCCATGATCCATGTCGGGGCGATGGTTGTATCGTTAGGGCGCCTGATACCAATACCAACGGCTGTTACAATGGCGGGCCACGTGTCCAATATGACGGCAGTTGAAGCAAACGGGATGGTCATAAGCAGTCCTCCACTCGGCATGATTACGAGTACGGAACGGCGGCCTTTGACCTTGGGCGTGCGAAAGTGAGGAACGGCTGTAGATCGGCTGGTAAGGAGCGGCGGTGCACACAGAGCCCAGGCCAGCAGTGGAGATCTCCTGATGAACGACAGCTTGCACTAGTAGCACTATCTGGGATCGATGGTCACAGGCACGGCCGCACGTAGAAGCCGGAGACACAGTCTTAAGTTCACGTGGGATGATCTTGTTCACGTGTTCTACGCTGAGCGGCGCGGACGGCTTAGGTACGTCTTCGCACGACCACGTTGCTGCCGTGTTCGGAAGTCGAGCGAAATTATGGGTAATGCGTCGACTTTTGTCGGCATCAAAGCGCTTGCACTCTTGGATGATGGCATCGACATTGTAGCAGTCTTTGCAGATTAGCAGATTGAGGGCATCATCTGCTGTGCCCTTTAGCACGCGGCCCACTTTCTCGGACGCCATCATGCCGTCGTCGGATATGCGGCAAAGGGCAAGCACGTGCTGTATATAAGTCAAGTGTGACTGTGTCGCTGTCTGCGCACGATATGTCAACTCGTACTTTGCTGCTGCCTTTCTACCTTCAGACTTGACGAAAAGGGAACACATCTTTTCCTTGCATGCATCCCAGCTCCCAATTTCGTCTTCGTTATTCTCAAACCGCACCTTCGCTGTCCCTTCGAGGTAAAATAATATGTTTGCCAACATGATCGTCTCATCCCACTGATTGTTCTTCTTTGCACGCTCCTACAGGGGTAGCCAGTCATCGATGTCGCTGTTGTCAGTACCGCAGAATGTGCCTGAGTCTTTTACCTGATCCAGGACGACCGTTGTAGTTGCAGTCGCCTCGGTGGGTGCCGAGCGCTCTTCCGCCATCGTGGAGAAAGCCAAACGTCGGCCGCTGCGGAGCTCCGTTGTACCACGTGGGTACCCCGCATCTCTACCGAAATTCCACAGGGCTGAGAGTAGCGAAAAGGGATAGGAAAGTGTATTTACAAAATATATGCAGAGAGAGACGGCTGCAGGCTAGATGGCAGAACAATAACACGAGCGCTACTCTGATCGTCGTCTTCGCCGTCTTTCTGGCGCATTTTGCCATGCTCGGCAGAATGCGTGCGGGAATGCGTGCGGCAGAAGTCCGCGGGAATAGCGCGACACAATATGTGAAGCGAGGGTAGAGTGAGAAAAATAATTCTAGGTAAAAAAGACAACTAGCACGTAAAACACTGCTTAAAATCTATAAACAACTTTCAATAAACACAGCAAGTGGGCGGGCTAGAGACCCACCGTGGTGGCTTAGTGGCGATGGTGGGGGCCTGCTAAGCACAAGGTCGAAGGCTCGAATGCCGGCCACGGTGGCCGCGTTTCAATGGGTGCGACATGCAAAAACACCCATGTACTTTAATTTGGGTGCACGTTTAAGAATGCCAGGTGGTCCGAATTTCCGGAGTCCCTCGCTACAACGTGGCCCACAATGAGATCGCGGTTTTGGCACGTAACACCCCATAATTTATTATTTCTTTTGTCTATAATGGAGAGAAAACAAAGAGAAAAAGGTCATAGGACTACATACACGCACATATAAACACACACATACACAGATAGAGAGAGAGAATCGGGAGCTCAGAGAAAAATTAGGAATGCACAGCGATTATTGCTCGCAAGTATGTATCAATTTCCTGCGTGCCGGAAATTCCCATAAAGCATTGACAGTAATCTCTGTTAGAGCACCCCGGGTTCACCGTTTGCACAGAGGTAGGGCTTCTATCCATGGTGCTCGGATGAATGCGAAAGCCATTTCCCTGCCTGTCATGTTGCGGGCACTCAACCAGTCAATGCTGCTTCTGTAGTGCTACAATGCGGGCACTCAAATGATCTCCTGCTCATTTATACGGTGCCAAAAGTTTGGCGTTTAACCTCGAGGTGGGAACGGTGTAGGTGCGCTTCGAGTGGGCGCTCAATCTTAAGGTGTACAGGACTTCGCAAATGTTTGGCTGGTGAGAAGGTAGGTTACAGTTTCCGTACGACGATTGCTGCTACTTCACTCCTATTACTCGTATGCACGCTTTCGTTAAGGATAGCTGTAAATTAGGATATTGAGAAAAACATAGATGGTGAGCAATGCCATGACTAGCATAGCAATTCTGAATGTTCAATAGAATGGTCGTAATAATTAATACCGCAAATGACGATCTTTAACTAACACGCGCACCCAATACCTCCTACGCTTTTTTGGCCAAATAATCCAAGGCGCAATTAAATGTACCTACCCCAGGAAAGCAGTGTAAAGTGATCCACCTATGTCTCAACACTACAGGAAGCTAAGTGGTGAGCGAAGGAGCAAAAAAAGAAAGTTCAGTGGAAGCTGATGACGTCTGTAGGGCCTGCTTCTTCAAATGAGGTGTTTCCGAAAATTCGAGGAAGATAAACAAAGAAGAAGTGAATAAAGTAACAAATCGCTACGGATAAGCAACGAAATCCAGTCTGGATCAACAACAAAAAGTTTAAAAAGCCAATAAATCGCGAATGGCTTAAATACAGCAGCAGGGTCTTCGTGGCTTGAATTGTGTTAACGCTTCTGTTTCAAGACCCTAAGTAAATGATTAATCTGCATTTCATTTTATACATCAAGTGCAGTTCTTGCTCCTAACCGCGTGGATGGGGAGTGATAGCAGTGACATACATGCCACGGCGGCATACATGCTCGGCATCACGAAGTAACGTAACTCGGTGCACATCGGCGAGAAGTAATGCTACACGAAGCCTCGACTCAAACGAAGAACGAAGCCCCCAACATGCTTTCCCGGTTCCCGCGGGATACTGTACGTGCACTGCGGTTCAGTTTCCGAATGAAGAGAGCACCGGTTAGACAAGTTCACCAAAACAAGCGCAATTACTATTCGACTGTCTGGGCAGGCACCGGAGTAACAATTCCGCAAGCGTGCGTGCGCTGAGCTTATACGCTGGAGGAACGACATGACTTAGCGCGGAGCTCCTTTTGTTCTGTTGCTCCCTCAATACGTGATTTACTATTAACATAATGAAAATTAAAGTTTCGTGTGCCAAAACCACGATATGATTATCAAGCGCCCCGTAGCGGTGGACTCCTGATTAAATTTGACGACTAGGTTTTCGTTTGCGGGCACTTGTACTTAATGATACATTCCACTGATTCCTCTCACGTAATACTCAGTTTACCGCAATGTGGAGCTCTCTCGAGATTGGACCCAGAGAAATCCTGCCCTAGCCGAACGTCCCGTTGGTCCCAGATCAATCGGAGTAGCCGCATGATGGAGATTCGGATCGATCCGAGGTGCGGTCCGCATTCCAAAAAGGACAGCGCCTTCGAGCGTTCTTAGCTCGAACACAGTGCACTGAAAGAACCAAGTGAATGTTCTAAGAGCCAGCCTTCGAGCAGCCAAATGTAAACCGCACCGAGAGAGCGCTCTAGAGTGCTGGACAGCGACCAGTTGAAGGTACTTTAAGTGCCTAACTCATCATCTACACCTGTACACTTTTCGAAGCACCCGTGTGACTGCACGTGCAGGCATGTCTCGCTATTTCCTTTAACAAACTATACGAAGTTATGTCTACAATAAAGCCGAGTTTTATCTTCGAACTGTAATCCATTTGTTATCTTTACAACTTCCGCAACAGGCCTTGATATGGAGGGAAATTTGACGAGATTTTCTTTCACAGTTGCAAATTCCCTATTTAGAACTCAGTTTGGGAGAACTACGTTAGCATCTAAAGCCTCTTTTATTAATTTTAACCTGGTGCATTTAGATGCGGCAAAGAATGTGCCCGCAAAACGGTTTCACGAGAGCTGGCATACATTCCATCGGTGACTTTGTAACGTGATGAATGTCCCACCACCTACCAACGACCACAATCACGGCCGAAAGAGCCAAGGAACGCTATTTGATTTAAAAGATAATATAATAGCGTGCCCACGCACGATAGTGGAATGTGCCTGGCGCGCTGGAGGAACCAGAGTATCCCTAAGGCGACACCAAAGCTGGTACCATGTTTCATTACACAGACGCGACGTGAAATTGCCCAGGCATGAAAGATGCCGCTGGCAAACCTCATTACTAGGCTCATGCGAATCGAAATCGAAGTGAATAGTAATTACTACCAGTAATTTCGAAGCGAATAGTTCAAATAGTTCTTTTAGTAACATAAAACTTTGACGTAACAGCCAGATGCTGACAAATTAAACATAGCTGGATCCTTAGTTGTTAAAAAAGAAAGAAAGGTTCCTGCCTCGAGTCAGTTGATTTTAGAATTGTCATAATCGAGGTGTTTTCATGTGGAAATCCAAGTTCCGATTTGTTATAACTCCTGCCACAGAAATAATTTGTTTCCAGGCTCTTTCTCACTGTTGTGCTTCAGTCTACCAATGATTTTGCGGTGGTTGGGGTCTCACGAGTGTTTCGCGCTCAACAATCGTGCGTCGTGGGGATGGTGCGAAGTGCGACCTTGACTGCGTTTCGCCGGGAGTTCATGTTGTGTAGCGTTAATTAAACGTGAAGCTTTTCGTCTACACGTAGTCTTAACCCATTTGCTTCTGCAAGTGCACAAAGAAACTTTAAATGGTAATCGTAAAATTGGAGCGCCCGATCCATGCCAATCTCGACTTTAGGCGCGGCTTCACCGCACTCGGAGCCTTAATGCCATGAAACAACCTTTGCGGCCAAGTTCATCATCATCACCGAAGATGTGAGCAATGGAGCAGCAGGCCGAATAGCCAGATTATCCATGCATGCGCGAATGACAAGACACGACGTGCACGACGTGCAAGTAGAAACATAGCATGCACAAATGTCTGCGTAAGGGCACACCTGCTGTATACGTCGCGTTTTATTCAACGCGTTGATTACTTCGCGCCCGCAACTTGTACGTACAGCCGTCCTGATGAGACAGGTTCAAATAGGTCAATTTCTCAATCCCAGCACAAGACCACCACATCTAACTTCAATGACCCTACCACTGTGCGGGATACCCTAATGCACCGCACGTACTTTGGAAATGACCCGTCATCAGGCGCCAGCTCAACGAACGAATGACGAAGAAAGTTTTCATCTTCGTCGTCTTGATGCTGTTGCAGTTCCTGCACTCACATTTATAGATATCGCACCCACTAAAGGCAATCTTGCAAGACCGTCATTAGCTCAAGGGATTTCCACCAACACAAGATATTCACTGACAGCCTAAAAGAAACAACGTTATTCAAAGCATGTTGAAAAAACTCTGCTCTCTGCATAAGCGGTATAACCTCAATATCGTAATTAAAGTAATTGAGGGCTTCCGGAACGACAAATGATAGCGTGACGACCTGCGTATGAAGTCAGAGTTGCCGCTGATAGCGGCACGTTTGTTGATGAGCAACTTTGTTTCAAGAGACAGCGTGCGAAACGCGCATACTATCATGCCAGTTCTGGCCCATTGGCTTAGGGAGCGTTCTACACAGACGTTAAAACGCTATTTTCTGCGTTGGTGTGCTATTTACGGCTACGTACTTTGTCTGTCGTACGTATTAGCAAAGTTCGCCAGATGACATACCTGCTGTGCCGCAGCATTCACTCCCTATTTGCAATGATTTAACGCAGTGTTTCGTCAAATCTCGTGCTGGAGTTTGAGCAGAAGTGACTGCTATGAATTCTGGTTCATCGAGAAGAAACCATGGGCGCTATAACGTACAGCCTATTTTTCCCTGCTTTTATTTTAGTGCCCACTAATGTAAACCTATTCGGATGTGTTTTTTATGTGTACCTGCTGGCACCGAAGTTGCGTAAGCACCAACACAAGCCTAGAGGGGTGACCCGGAGTGTCGTTTGAACGGATCTTTCAAACGCTCTCCTCGTTTACAGGATGTCGCAGTTGTTTGCTTTCAAAGCAAATAGCATTACCTACATTGACATGTTTTTCTTATCTAATTGGCTCACAATTAAGGAGGAGCACGTCAAAGTGAAGAGTATTTTGATTAGGCTGAGGGAGCGCAGTTTAAGTAGATATTCTTATGAGGAGGGTGGCACCGGGCGTCTGCGATTGGTCCGCTTCCCCTAGTTTAACTTGCAGTAACAAGTTAGAATTCGCAGTGGCATCGAGCACAAGGTGAAAAATGCTACTAAAGCGGATCGTCAGCGACGAAGGCTTCGTCACGTGATGTCGTATGGGCGCTAAAAAGCCTCGACAACGTTATAATGTCCCAAAGAAGTTTCGATTACACGTAATAAACGCATTCTTCCGGGCTGCGCCGAGTAGCCAGTGCCACAGCGACCGGCTGGTAGTCATCTTCTTTTTGTTTTGGAACAGGGCAGTATGCGGCTATTGCCCCCCAAAAAGATAACTTTTGATCTCCATAGTAATGGATCTTCAATGCTTACACACGTTACTTTTACGTGCTCAGTTTTCGTGGTTTTGGCACGGTCGCGTGACAGGCAGACGAAATCGGCGCAGCCCCACACCTTTAGACCAATGGCGGAGGGCTAACGGCGAAAAAGGTGTAAAATCGCAAATATTCATTTTCGTTTTGTTCGGCCTAATCATGCATAATCAGTGCATACAAGTCATATAAGATGTAGAGTTTTCAGGGTTTTCGTTACATTCACTGAGAGACAGGCGAAGTAGGGATAGTCCGAAAAATGTTTGACCAATCGTGGAGGGCTTGTTGCTGAAATGAAATAGAAACACTTTGGTATAGCTTTATATTGTAGCGCCCCCTCTCTCAAGACGCCAATTTTACATGCTCACCCACGCAAGCACGGACGGTGACCTGCAGTGTAGCTTGAACTGCCCAGTCAGACGCTATACTCACTTTAGGACGTGACCAGTATGAAAGTGAATAGCATTGCCTACAGGTTTTCCTGAACTAATTTGCTAACGGGAGTCGAGAAGCACGCAGAAGTGAAGAGGGTGTCAGTGTGGCCGAACTAACGAAGTGAAAGTAGATAACCCGGTAAGGATAGTGACGCAGGCTTTCCCAAAGCGGAGAAGAGTTCGCTTTCCTTTGCTTAACTTGCGGTGGCTCATCGACTATAGCGCTGGTATGTGCAACGGCGAGTCTAATTATGTCCGAGTACATAGCACCACAGCTATTTTCAGGCAGCCACTTTTATTCCTCTAGGGACGAGGGCAGTCTCCAGCTGCACAAAAAATATTTCACTTTTGTTTGGCACAATACTTCATATTTAGTGCTTACAGATAACTGGCGGTGTTGTGATTTGGCTTTTTGAGGTATTTGCGGTTTTGTGGCGTCGCATGAAAGCAGGGCAAAGTGGGTGCGGCCTCAAAAAATCTGAGCAATAGCGAAAGGCTAATGACGACAATGACGTAGAATTGGAACTAAATCGTTCTCTTTGCTTGACTTCGTAGTAAATAATCAGTACGCACACGTGATAAGGAGATGGAGAGTTCTCGCGGTTTCCGTCACATGGCGTGACAGGCACGCGAAGTCGGGACGGCCTGAAATAATTTTGCCATTCGCGGTGCGCAAATGATGAAAGTAGAATAGAAACGTGTTGTAAGAGGCCCAGAATATCAACATAAGATAAGTCTACAGCCCACCTAGGTAATATGCAGATATTTTGGAACAAAGGCGAATAGCGCAACTGTGTCGGTCAAGCTGCAGTCGTGTGCAGGTGTAAAGATCAGAAAAGTCCCCACAGATGCAAGAACATTTGTTGAGAGGCTTCGTACTCTTACCTCTCATCCTGGTACGATGGTTACAACGTAGCCAATAAATGTCCAAGTTCCGGTGTTCCTTTTCCTTCGACAGCAATTTCGGCATCTCCGTTTGCAGCAACGCCTGGCCGCCATCGACGCATCGCCTTTTTCATGCAATGCTCGTGGCGGTACGACTGGCCACGTATTTTTTCTTCTTTATTTAGTTCGGAAGTGGGGAACGTTCCAGTCGACGAATCCCTCATTGACGAAGTGCATAAGATGACCGTTTCACACGATCTTCATCAGAAGCAGCACCGTGATATGCATGTATAAAATAACGCCTGGTTCGTAGTATTCCGAGTTTTCAAGCGACACGGTGAGTTTCTTCGCTTGTTACTTTTTTAAAGTTCCCATAGCACAACCCTGGAACAGTCAATGCCAGTTCCCAGCTGCCCTGCAGTGCTCATTGTGGTCAAAGGTCTTCCCCGCAGTACACAAGACGTGTACTGCCGTAAAGCAGCAAGTGGCAAGGGCATCTTTGGAACGCAGCGTTCCAGCCGACCATAGCACATGTGCCACACAGCGAGACGTTTTGTGTATTGCTTATGAGCCTACAGTTTAAGGCACGAAAATTATAGGGCGAGGATGCTTTCTTGTACAATGACCGTCAGCCGGCATGAGCGTAGGGAATAGCTGGTCACTAACACTTCTTGCTACGAAAAGTCATGTTAGGTGCGAATAAGCTTTCGATGATGTTCAAATCGGCTCTCATTAAATAAGCTGCGCCTTACCGTAAAAATAGGCTACGTGTCTTGGCGACAATTCTCTTTGAGAGGTATCTATATAGCTCTCAAGGAAACGAAGACGAAGACAAGCGCTTGTCTTCGTCTTTGTTTCTTCTTGTGCGCTTGTTGTGTTGCGCTATAAAGATACATTTCAATGAAGGCCGACCAACAAGCCAATATCGCTACCCTCGTCGATAATTCTCTATTTGCGAATGGGTTCCCATTTAAGGGCTTCAGGTATGATTATTATTCGACATACTACTGCGCCCCAATCAGATACGCGTGCTTGAGTGCAATCTGGTTACAGCGGAACAGCTGCCAATCAGTAATTCAGAAGTCCCTCTTCTATTCTTCACACCACTTGTGCGGTAACTTAAAGAAATTGCATTAGTGCACAAAGCAAAATACGGCTATAACACCTGTGTGACTGATAATTACAGATCAACCTCTAAATATACCATGCTCCGTAAAGGCTTATAGCACGAATGATTAGCATACGCCACCCTCCTTCACCTCTTTTCCTGTATAATACATTTTAAAGTGAATTATATTGTTAAGACATACGCAGAGTTGAGGTGGTACCACAAAACACATGACAACCTCCGTTCCTCTAAGTTAAGCAAATAGGTTGTGGGTATCGCCGCGGCCCTTTGAATGTATGACAAAAAAATCAAAAAGTTATTTTGCGTTTGCAACGTGTTGATAGTGCTGAAAACCACGCGACTTCTTAAGTAGGCCATGTTGAAATCCATGAGGACGTATCTGGACAGCTCGCGTTTTTATTGGTAAGTCATGATATGCGTAAAGCACGCAAGTGACAATGTGAACAATGAGCATTGTTCATGATCCTAGCGCTATTAAAGTCTATTACGGACGATGCAATAAATGCGCGCACTTCAAACTTTACAACCACAGTCTGAACATAGCTTCAGCTTCTGGAACATTACTGCAACGTGCAATTCAAAATGCAGCTCTAAAGTTCGTCTGGTAGCCATACTGCGAGAGTGTGGCACCATGCCTATCATTCAAATTATTCAGCCACCTATGGGCACTGAGGAAAGAGGGTTATAGACCAATCATCGGTCCATGATAGGTCACTGGGTAAGTGCCGCTGGGTCCATGTATCGCTGACTATGTGCCGCTCTTGAGTGAATCTCTTTCACGCCGACTTGAGTAACTCGGTATGTGCCGTCCGTCCATGAACCACTTAGACGCCAACTTTGGTTACTAAGTATGTGACACTGAGTATGTGTCTCTATTCAATAAGAACAAAATATTTTAAACTTCCTCTGAGGCAGGGTGGAATCAAACCGCCGACATATATATTGAGTAAAATTTTTCTGTATATATATATATATATATATATATATATATATATATATATATATATATATATATATATATATATATATTCACATAGGCGCTGCCATTCCTCATGAATCGTTCTATCGTAACTATGCTGTTTGATTGCATGTTGATTATGCCGCCACTGTCACGACATAGTCGACCTACAGTCGTCATCATGTCGTCGTGGTCGTTCCGTTAACGTAAAATCCAGCTTCGTCATCCGATTCTCGTTGCACAGTAGTTGTCATTCCATCGTCGTCACACACTCGTCATCACTCCGCTGCCCGCATGGTGCCGTCATCCCATAGTCGCCGCTATACTATCGCCATCCCATTGCCGTCTTACTGCCTTCGTCGTTCCTTTGGCGCCGTTCCTACTTCCTCATTCCATGGACGTCACCGCGTCGCCATCCTACAGTAGTTTTTATGCTGTCATGGTAGACCCTAGCTAGCGAGTGTGGTAGTGAAGTGTAAACAAACGGTCCGTTCGTTTGCGCTCCTTAAAATTACTCTGTGCTTACTAAACCAGCTCTCTGCTCTCTTAATGCCATATAACACAGGGAAAACAGTTTCTTATATCGAATCCCATATGTTTCATATGTTAGTATTGAACATGGGAGTCATGGGGCGCGTGGGTTTTTCAACATGGTTGTTTGTCTCATATAGGCGAAACAATGGAGATTTCAGAATGACAAATACATACGCCAAACAGAGGTACTCTCAGCAACACTGTGTGTCACTACATTGCTTGTCTGATAATTGCATTAACGTCGACAGTTATCATGACGTGGGTTCTGCTGGATATTTCAGCATCCGCGAATGGACCAGCCCGTGTTTTCCAAATCTAAGAAGCCTGGTAATTATTTTCTTGCAGTACGCGAAAATTTCATTAACAAAGAAAGAGGCACAAGATGAAGAAGTGAGATTGTGTGATGAGGTGGGAAAGCGAAGAGCAGAGGGAAATCGACTAATGAGCCAGCGAGCGGAAAGACGTACCGGTAGTGATAATGGTGGCGGAGATCATGAGAGATCTTGAACGCATGGAGGCTGAATGAACCCTCCTTAAGGCGAGCTGCTCAGGCGAAGAAGCCACGCTTCCGAGTTGGGCATATGTAGGTGATTAGGCAGTGTTGGTGCTTAGCTGCATCGGCAAAGTAATTTCGTCGTTTAATGGAAACAGGTATGAGCTAGACACCTACATGCAGGGGCTTATAGAGGCCCCTAATCAAGGGTGGCCAAAGCAAAATGTGGGCAGCGTCGCTTAAGCTACGCTTCATTAGCTAAAGTAACTGTATTAAGAATGATGTCCCTGAAGGCACCATGCATGACCCTTCAGCGATCCGCTACGCCAAAGAGGGACGCAGTGCCAAGTATACCTTTGGGTGCCAAGTCCTAAACTGTGGTGCAAGCGAATAGTTTGTCGGACGTCTTCAGAATTATTTTGAGGACTGGCAAAAGATAAAACAGCCTTCGAAGATTGATTGCGTGCTGTGGATCAAATAGCAACGAAAGAGTCTCCGAAGCGGTATGACGCGAAGTTTGACATATTTTAGAAAGAATTAAAGCGATGCCGCGACCTGAACACACTGGCGCAGACAGTGGATTGATACTTGGAACTCCAAGGAAGAAAAAATACCATTAGGTGCCGGGAAGAAAGAGGTCGCTGGAGACTCTAGCAAAGTTGAATGTCCAAATGAAAGTAACGAAAGGTTTCCTTTCTTTGTACGAGCATTCTGATAGATCGACGAGAATCTGGGTACCCAAGGCATGTGGCAAGTGTTGTAGCAGCTAATCGAAGCTCAACCAAGCTGACACGCACCAACCGCGCTGTTCTTTTTATGCAAACCTGCTAAGGCTCTCCCATAGGCTCTACTGCTCCCTCTCCAGTACTATGAAAGAAAACACACAAGTTGTATTCAACAGTGCTACATATGAGCACCCAAAACACTTTTCAGTGGGATTGTGTCGAGTAGGAAAGCTGAGATGCTGGCATCTCACTAAAATTCATAGACAAAGAGTAATTGTTTTTAAAACGAATTATATGTTCCGCCTCACAGTGCTCACTACTGTACGTCGAGTCTTCTCTCTTCAAGGAGCGAGATCTCGCATTCTTTGGGGAGTCAAACGTCGAAACTCTACAATAGCAAGACGTAATAATTGGAGTGACTTATGACTGCATGATTTACTGTAGGAAGCACACAATAAACTATGACAAATAGAAAAGACGGGGACACAAATATTATAGAATCCGTCATACGGATTTGTTCTTGCTAACATCGACAATGCACAGTTGTATGTCTGCATGCTTGCACAGCGACTGGACTTGAAGTTAAACACAACGTGCAGATGAATGTGTAGTCCTACTAATTCGTAACCCTACGAAACCAAGAGAGGACTCCTACTGAAACTTCAAGGAATAATATACTGAACAATGGCGCGTAAGCGGCTGCTGGTAGGCACGCACAAGCAACTGAAATGATCGATTTCGGGGGTCAGCTCTTGAGACATCAGCGATGAAATGCTCATTTATCACAGAACCAGAATCATACACTATAAATTTGTTTAAAAAGTTTTCGATAAGGATACTGCATCCACGATAACAATGATTACTGAGTTTGCGCTAACCTCAGGGGGAAGAGATTTCATTGGAACAGGTTTACTTACATAAGTCATAAAAGTTACATGACCATACAAATGACATAGGAAGGGGCACTATCTGATTAGCAGAAGCACAAAAGAAATTAGGACGATATTGATATACTAGCATCCGAAATCATCTCATTGTCGCAGTCCTTTAGACAGTATGCTGATTATCGGCATATTGGCCCTCGTGCGCTTTCGCTGCCGTGACAGCAAGACTGTAGCTGCACCGACAGCGCGAACGTGCCTTGACTCTATGTGTATACGTGCAACAAAAGTCTACACACCCACCCATTCAAAAACATGCCTTTGTTTGCGCAGCTATGCTGAATGGCGCATGATCGAATCCCGGCAGCGGCGGCCGCATTTTAATACGGGTGAAATGCAAGAACACCCATGTACCATGTGGATGGGGCGCGTTAAAGAACCCCAGGTGGTACCTACGACGTGCCGCACAATCTAACCGTGGTGTCGGCACGTAAAGCTCCATAATTTATTAGTCTGAGCATTGGACAACTCACAAGCACCGAGCCTGAAGATGCACCCTACTGAGGCGACCCAGCGCGGCATTCTCTAACGTAAACCTCGCAAGAATTGTTTGGCTTGTAGGCTTCAGAAGCATGTTCGCCTTCCACTGCCGCATTGCGACCGCACGATTCTCTGAATTCACCGCAAGGAACTAGAACAACAACAATGAGTGTCCTTGGCTGTTAGAAACCATGGCCTTCGCTTTTCCTTAGTGCAGAAACGCGTCAAGGAAAGACAGGCTCATGTGGAGAGAATTTTCCACTCTACAAGGAGCTGTCATGCACTAACAATAATTACAGTGAAGGCGCTGTAGCAGCATACGCAAAGAAAAATATACCCATAAAACAAAATTTGTGCTATGATGCGTTCCCGCGCACGGATATTATTGGCCACTTCCGGCATGATAATGCAGTCGGAGAAAATTGCGAAACAGTGCACCAGAGGCACGAACTGGACTTCGATACGTGCAGCTGCAAGAATAGTGGCCACGTGAACGCGCAAAACCTCTTCAAGTTGGTTGGGTCAATCGACCGGCGCTAAACCGGCTAGTTTCATGCATGCGAGTTTAGTGCTCAGGCTGCTCTACATTTTGGCCAGATCCCGAAGGAAAGAAGCGCTGGCAGATATGAAGCGCCGTGTGATCCTCAACACGTGGCCGCACTGCACATGGCGGTTCCGGCTGCTCCCCCACAAACTTTGAGGGTGCCCGCTTCGGAAACCGGAGCTTCTCGAAAGTGCCTAACATTTATTTTCGCTCAAAGCATAGGCGTTCGTTCGTTATTTTGGATCAACGCTGGAAGAGAGCGGTCGGAAGGAAGATTGCTCCTGCTTGTTTTTAAGCTGCACGCTGCTTGCGGTTCATATTTCACGTCCGCGTTTACAGCCTCTCATGTCGATGCCCTGTATATTTTCTCCTTTCTGTGTTTGCGATAACGGGGGCGAGGGTATGCGTATTGTTTGGTGGTAACGGTATTTCTTATGCGAAGATTACGCAAAATCTCAAGGTTCTCTGATTGACCATTTCGTGATACTGTTCTTGCGCAGCCAGCGCCCTAATGGAACGCTTAGCGGATTGAAAAACTACTTACGGGATTTTGCTTCTCGCGGTAAGTAGAAACCGCCCTCAATACCCCGGAAAGTTATCATTTCTCATGAGCAGACTGAGTAAGGCGTTCGCTGTTTTACCCGCGGAGAACATTGTATAATAAACATTCGAACTGCGACAAGTGCATCAGCGTCCAACATTAGCGGACGTAGATGATATGGTAATGGATACCTGTATACTGGTTGCATGACATGGAGGGCATTGTTTTAAACAAGTGCCGGTACAAGGAAGTCCAGTGTTCAGTCTGCTAGCCACTGCTAAATTACCCTTACGGCTGCATGAGCACTGACTCTATTTCTTATCAATGAAGCGGCTATTTTAAACACACGCGCTGCCCGCTCAGGATAAGCGCTCCAAAATCATCAGTTACAGTTTGCTGCTCGCCGACTTCACGTGCTCCTCACGGAGGCCTGTGATGATGCATGAAAAAAAAAACTGAAAAACGTTCAAATCGTATTTCTGACCTAGTCAGTTTGTCGTGGCTTCAAAACAGCGCTAGCGAACGCGAAGGACGAGCCGGCAAACATCAAGACAATCATAAGGCGTCTTGAGATTGTCTTCATGTCTCCCTGCTCGTCGCTCGGCTTTTTTGGCGCTGAGTGCCAACCATGAAAAGTGTTTCCGACTCGTACTTAGCATCTGCGTGGTTCTTCAGTGGTGGCAGATACACGCCGCATTAACTTTTAGCTTCCTGTGCCCCACATTCTTTTTTTTTTCGCGCAGAAGAAAGCGAATGCGCTATTGAATTTTACTTCCTCAAGGTACAATTTGGATATGATAGTGCGGTTCTTAGGAGCATTTTATCACCATGAGGCTTTCTAGACGCACAAAAACTCTCCATATGATTGTTCTAGGACAGTCGGGGCTCGAACCAGAAACACCGTGCTCATTGAGGTAGCGCGGTGGTCTTAGAAAAAAATAAAGCGAAATTTTTCATTCCAAGAAGCCTTCCTTATCACTGAAGGCAAGCGTAATATCTCTCTTGACCCTTCCTAAGTTTTCATTTATACGGTCTGTAGAAAATCTGTAGGCTGGGAATCGAGAGAAATGGACTCCATGTAGACTTTTCTTTACAGGATAGCCTATATCGGACTACACAAAAGGAGAGATGCACCTTATCAACGTATCTCTACACAGAATATTTTAAATAGACTAACGGACATATCTATAAAATCCACAGTAGTCTACAAGAAGTCTCTAAACAGTATATGCTCTCTGAATCTATTTTGTAAGGTCAGCTCCGCTATATATCTTAGTGATGGTTCAGTTTCGTTTGTGGACTCTTTCATAACAATTCCAAGCGTATGAAGCTACGTCAGTACGAAAAGCTTGAAGAACGTAGCAAGAGAAATTAAAGCTGCAATGTAATTTCAAAATGATATGTGCGTTCTTGTCGACGCATTCGCGCGCGGTGAAATGACTATATTTGCATGTTAAAGGTTCACACTTTTCATTTAAAAATGGAATGCGTGATTACACTCTTGCAATGATGCCTTCCTTAGCAGCGAACCTTGCTCGCACTTCGATATAAACTTCGGGAAAAGGCGGTAGTACGCCCAGGGGAACACATCAAAGGGCCAACCGAAAGGACGGGGAAAGTTGGTAAATTGCACTTGGGCGGCGGAAAGTCAAGAATGCAAAGGAACGACATGCCCGCACGTGCGACTCTGTTCGACACGGCGAGTACGGGCTTTCACCGTCTCCTCCAATTCAAGATTCCCTCCTAGTCGGCTCTTTTTCCGCTATGCCGATTCTCGCAGGACTGCTGCATCGGAAATTGGGTTTGCGTCAAGTAAGCAAGAAAAGTTCTGCTTCAAGTTTCGCCAGGCCTCGACGCGTGTGCTGCTCGACGTGGTTGTGTTCTCATTTTTCTATCTTCCTTTTTTTGCCCCCCTTTGCGGTATGTCACGAAGCAGCCCGCTTCCGGCTGCGTTGTGATTCTGAACACAATGCAGAATACCACTCGCGCTTTTTGGATCTAGGCACGAAGAAAATCCTCTGCTATGCGTCCGGGCGACATTTGTGTGAAAGTACTGTAGTCTCAGGCTGATGAAGGTTAGGGTTTCTTTAACATTCTGTCGCTTTTCATTTGCTTTCTTGACAGTTTGTAGCGGCCTTCACGCGCTGTGCATGCATAATTGCAAATACTGCACGTTGCATGCTGCAACAATGACGTCGCCCCGTAAGGATATGGGGCTTCAAAATCGTAGCTGATTCGTATTCTTAGCTTATTCCTGTGTCACCTAACACAGAGAGGAGTTTCTGCTTGGAAGTGGACTGAATATATTGTCTTCATACAGGGTAATGCCAGCTTTCGTGTGGTCTGCCATCAATTTAATTTCTGGATGCCACGCTGGTAATGTTTGTATTCCTTAGTTTCGAGTACCAAGCCATACCGACCGAACGTGCATTGTGTAATAACGTGGCGCCCTTTTCACTTTTTATTTTTAATATGATGCTTCCATCGCACGAATAGTAAAGGGTCGAAATCATTGCAACATTACTTTGACCTCTGAATGCTATGCACTTTTATGCGTGACCTATGCTTTCACAAATAAATTGTTGGAATAATTGTTAGTACTCTAAAAAAATACGTTTGCAATATATATTCTCACCATTTTCTAACCACCGGGGAGCAAAGTTGACGCGATAACCTTTCTGTAATTTCGCCGCGTGCCCGACATCGCATAAACGCATGCAACTGCATTTTTTTGTGCAAAGTGTCCAATACCCTATACATTAGTGTACGGAAGTGTGGGCCCGAAATAACACGTAATAACATTACAGCCCCACACGGAGAAAAGTGGGAAAACTGGCTGACGTGCGTGGACCTTGAGAACTGGCAAGCCCTGGTAGGCAGGGCCAAGTAGCTTCGCCAGTCAAAGGCTTCCTTGACTAGGGACACCGGCTACCTCGGGCGGAGAACAGCTGACTCCAATTATACAATCAATTTCGCTATCGCTATCTCTCTCTCTCTCTCTCTCTCTCTGTATATATATATATATATATTAGGCTTTAGCGGGCTTTCCAAAAATGTGTCTTCCTTATAAATTCAGCCTTGATAAGTACCAAAATTCCTTATTTGTCAGCAGTGATGACTTCAATAAGAAAACAAAGCGACTATCTGCAGTGGCCGCTGAGCACAGCCTCGCATCTTCCCATGTTCGGAGGCACTGCGGCTCTTTCTGTAACCTGTCAAAATGTACAACGGTCTTTGCGAACCCGCTGGCCCCTCCTGTCACCCTTCTTCGTGGTGTGTTGGCCGCGTCCCGCTGATTGACTCTTGAAACGTATTCTTAAGCCTCACAACGTCTTCTTTCTTCGAACGAACCCCGATAATACTGTCGACAACTTTGTGCACAATTTGCAATAGCGCCTTACCGTCTACTAGCTGCGCGTCGCATTTGTCTGCATACGCAGTAGTCTACTTCTTTGAAATTAATTTCTCGGCCATTATAGCACTGTGAAAGCTTTAACCAGCGTATCATTGACTATTGATTTCAGTCCTGCATCAAATACCAATAGCAACGAGTCTTCATGCTTATCTATTGCTTTAATTTTGCTTCCTTGGAAGACATTGTAAATCCACTCTTTTTTGTCACTTCCCATTACATAACTGTTGCTAACCGCTAGGTGGAATCGGTAGGCGCAGGACAGGGGTAATTGGAGATCGCAGCGAGAGTCCTTCGTCCTGCAGTGAACATAAAAGATGATGATGACGACGACGATGACGATGACGACGACGATGATGATGATGATGATGACGACGACGATGATGATGATGGTGGTGGTGGTGCGATGATGATGATGATGATGATAATGATAGCTATAGGATGCAACAGCTATATGAAGATATAGCTGTTGGTGACGAACGCATACCACAGCCACCATGCTGGGCCTCGCGGAAAAAGCTGAACCTTTATTCAGAATAAAACATGCCGACAAACAAGACACTATGTGCTTGACCTGGCGAAACGTGCGATAGCGCCACAGTACGTTGGGAGACAAACAGCGAATTTCGACAACGAACGCGTCCCATGACGTCTGTTTTACAGTCAGCGGGAACATGCGTGCTCTCTCGATTAAGCAGTAAAATTGATGCCGCGCGACATGCTTAGTGCACCAAACGTCTCAAGCCGGTGGTTTGCAGGTGGGAAATTCCGAAAAGTTTAATTCAGGCTTTGTGATCAAAAGAATCGGGCCCCTCGGGTCCCCCATCTCATAGTTTACGCGAAACATCCCACACCCCAAAAAAGACCATAGGCTATTGATTAGTCTACAATTGTGTGCATAAGTTTTAACCGAATTATTTATCTCTAAATAAAATGTTTCTTTTTTTTATGTATGCGCTCTTTAAGGTTTACTTGAAGAAGCAAAACATAGAAAGAGATAACTTTTTTTTAATAAAGTGCGAACCTAATCGCAATGACAAAATCTTATTTTAGAATATTCTACTTTCGCGGTTTTTTCATGTGACGTCGTAGGTGAACTCATTTATAAATTCTCCGCGTTTAACTGGCTCTGTACAACAGCAAGAAATTGTGTGTTATCAGAATTCTTATTGTATAAACGTCACTGACATTACAGTCAAGATATTTGTTTACTATTTTTCCCATTGCTCTAGCTTCCTGTAAAAATTAATATTTGGCTGCGAAATAAAGTGCTTTTCAATAAAATTACCTTCTAATTGGGCAAAAAGTCCTTTTTTGACGACATTCAAACCTAAATTAAGCACTAAGGCCCCACCATAAAATTACGATAGATAACTCATTATACGCATTAAACTTTGAGCTTGTTATCGCGCAATTTTAAGTCAAGTAATTTTTTTTTTTTTTGAGGCGGGAAGAAAGATTGCTGCTTACCACTGCTGATGTATCAGTTGCAGGGCCAGAGGCGTATATTCTGCAAGGTCACTCCAGGATAGACAGCAATATATTATATATATATATATATATATATATATATATATATATATATATATATATATATATATATATATATATATATATATATATAAACTGCCAAGTGCAAGGAAGAGCCCATGAAAGATTACTTCACAATATTGCCGAAACCAGCAACTTTCAATAAAGAAGCAGCACGAAGTTAGCACATCAGTAACTCTGCACCAAATTCAAATATTGCAGTTCTGAGAATTGCAACTGTACTAGAGCCTCACGCGGACAAATGTATTGTTAAATATGCAGCTTACCTGAAATTGTTACAATTTTTACGAAGCTTTCGCAAAAGTCCTACTCACAAATACATGACTTACTTAAGACGGATTCATAATACATTAATTTTGCGAGCTTTACTTGCATAATTAGGTGCAGTTCACATAATTGTGATGTCTTCATTATTGTTTCAAAAGAGCTGTAAACCTAACACTTGAGTTTTCGCTAAGTTCAAAATTTCCACTACATTCTTTTGCGAAAATTGACGACGTAAATAAAGAGGTGGCAACGTACACTTACATTTTGTCCTTTTGTCATTTACTGCAATAATTAGCGCAGCAGTTGACGAGAAAAATGATTTCCCCTTTTTCATGTATTGAGGCAGCAACCCCCGAGCGACAGCTTCCTCTTAAAGGGGCATGTAAAAAAAAATACTAAGCTCAGCAAAATCGGCAGACTGTTCGTCTAGAGGTCTCTCATGGTTTTCTGTCTGGAATATATCACTTTATCGCTAGAGAAAAGTGGCGGGCGAAGGTTCCGCTGCCGCTCCTAAAGTTGAATTGCCCGCTCCCAAACCAAGTAGTCGACGTAATTTCCACGTGATCTCCTGCTATGTCACTGTTATGCCTTTTTAGAAACCATTTATTGTGCTCTGTGTACGAAGCGTACTGTTTGGCGGCTCCAAGTGTTCTGTTTGCGTAAGTCGTTCTGCGGTTGTGCGTTTGTTCTGGACACTGGATACGCTCACATTAGCCTCGGCTTCCGGAAGAGAGTAAGGGTCTTTGTGCCGCCTTGGTGGTTGTAAACAGCGAAAGCCATGCAGTTAGCATTGCCGGTACATAGCAACCGCTCTTTGTGGAACGTCACGTATCACAGGTGCGGTAGTCATAACACGTGGTGCCGCACTTGTTCCCATTTTTCGTCATTTTATCGCTCGCGCGAAAAGAATGTTATCGTTACGCATGATGAAGTAGAGATTACAGAAGTGTAATCTATCAATCTAACTCGAAATATTCATTTCCGCTACTTCATTTTTTAAGCGCTCGCATATTGCGCTTCCTGCGGTTCCTATCCGAAAATTCGCCCACGTTCTAATCGTTTCTCGAAAGTTATGTTTTCCTTACGCAGCTCTTCCTATACGGCTCGATGACCTCCCGCTGGTTTTGGAATACTTACGACGCGATCGCTCAATACAAAAGCAATCTGCTAACGCAACTTGTGATGTGCTTGCGGCGCGTGCACTGCTATTTACAGCATTGAAACGCGAAGTTTGAATGCTCACTGAACTAATTATCAACCTTATCACTGAAATCACTGAACTACTTATCAACCTTATAAATAACTTACTAACCTAACAACTACATTAACTAACTAAACCCTAATAAGTAACCTAATCAATTACAGTACCGAGGCCAAACTGAGCCAATAAACTAATGACATAATATTAACTAAGTAATACACCAACTAAGCTACCTAAATAATGTACCTAACAAAACGAATTAGCAATTCCAACTGACAAAGCTAATTAAATAAGTTATTTAACTGAAACAAAAATATTTGCTAATAACCAACTTAACTATAACTAAACTAGTACAATTAACTTACTAGCTAACGAACTAATAGCTAACACACTGAACTAGCTAACTAAATATAAATTACTTATCCGACTAACTAATTAAACAAAGTGCGAACAGAGACAGCTGAAAGAAACAGTTTGTGCAAGCAAGGCTACTAGGGGGGAGGGGTCGACGTCAGTCATAAAACTGCGCCCTGTATAATTTAGACACAGAAACAAATCGCACATTAAAATATTTTGCCATGAGTTCCGGTCGCACGTTCACTGTATAAACACGCTGAAATACATATGGGAGAGGCGCCTTTCCTCGTATGATTGCGCAGCTCGGCCATGTAGCGCACCAGATTGTTCACGGCTCTGGTGCCACCTTCTGCCTCAATATGAAACTTTCGAGGGAAGTTTTATCACCGTATTCAAAGTATTGAGGACCCTGTCAATATGGAAGGCGTACGAATGAGCTAAGCGAAAGTGCTGTCTCAGTAAAGCTGCAAATGGCCACAATGTGGGAGCCGCAATTTGAATCATTTATGAGCGCTGTTAGGAGCTTCTGTGGTCTTGCATCATTTGTGAGCTAACCTTACGAAAGCTCCGCAAAAAGCCGAGAAAGGCCGCCAGGCACGTGCGCAAGCTGTTGCTTCCTGCAACATTCGCGGAGGCCAAGCGAGCGATCAATAATGATTACCAGGTCCGTAATGAGCCCGCTGGTGGGGACTCAATCCAGGCTGGTCATCGCAGGGTCAGCGGGCAAGTGTCGCCCGGGCTCAGTCCTGTCAAGCGCGGAGCTGCAGTGCGCAATAAAGTGTTGGGTTTTGTTGTGGTTACTTCCACGTCGACCTGGCGCCGCTATATACGCCATGTTCTTGCGGCGATGGCAGCGAGGGTTGTGAGCCCGGCGGCTAAACGAATTAAGCTGGACAAAGCTAGCTATCTTTCGTGCCTGCCTCGCTGCAGCGTACATGCCATTAGTTTATGTACGGGAAGCGCGGTTTGTGCAGACCCGTTACCAGTAACCATTCAGGTACGGTTAGAAAGTTACCGGGTCAAAAAAATATAAAAGAAGGAGATCACGAACCTAGCGTTGCACTGGTCTATTGGACAGTATTTTGGAATGATTCTTTTCATTTTCAACATTTTTGTGCTTCTTTATGTGTTGCCATGAATCGGCGAGTTAGTTTCGACCGGAACTGAGCGGTCGGCACGACACATGATAAAAAATCTATTGAATTAGGTCAAATACATCCTCATAAGGATCACTGTACGGTTTCCAGGAGGCGAAAAAAAAGGCGAGGGGGCAGAAAATGAGGGCAGGAAAGTAGAAAAACAATTCGTACAGGTAAGCTTTTTCTTGATCAGAATGCCTTTTCTCGGCTTCGCGTAAGTGCACGAGAGAGAGACATTTCACTTGGCCAGCGCCATGTACAATACGGCACACATATCACTATGTATGATGCGTATATATAGGCGGCCCACAGCATACGCAATGCTTCTCTGTGAATATACTGGCCTGGAGGTAAATATTTAAATAGTTCGGCAAATAAATAAATGTGCAGTCTTTGTACAAAGCACACAACCCATGGTTTAATAGATACTAATTTAGCTGGCGAGACTTGTGAAGCAATTGAAAGCCAGTTGTCCGTAAGCCAACCGTACTTTGAAGTCGAAATAAAAAGAATTACTTATCAAATAGTATATATATTTTGCTTATGTGACCAAGAGCTACGATAACGTTCGACATACTTAAACGATGCTCGCATGTTTCACTTTTTTTAGGCTGGGGTCTTTCCTTTCAGGTTTCTACTACACGTAGCGACTGCGTGTTTCGCCCGCTCAGTGTGCATGGCTCGCGAAAGAGATGCAACGCGAAGGATAGGCTAGGATCACGAATGGCACGACAGCGTTGTCGGGCGAGAAGCATCCTCATTCGATGATGTATTATATGAATAAATAAAGAACTGGGCTCACTGCCCTTCCCCTCTGTGAAGAAGGATGACCAGTGAAGCTGCGTATGTGGGCCTCTTAAGGGCAAACTGCAGATCCGCCGCGGGTCGGCCCGGCATTGCACTATCTTCGGGATCAGCTCACGTAAAGAGTATTTATTCTAGTAGGGCCGCGTCAATCACGGCGCGTACTCGACGGCATGAACGCAGGTGGCGTCTCATGCGGACGCCAGAGGAGAAGGCTAGAGTTTTGTGTCGACACACGCACACGATCCTAGGATAACTGACCCTTAACGGCTTCGCTGTAATAAATAAATAAATAAATAAATAAATAAATAAATTTCAGAGCCATTCGACTCTGTAAAGGTGAATGACCAGCGGGTAAATGCGTTGGTAACTTGTTGACTGAAAATAAAAGAAATACCACAACGAATTTCGGTTCTTTCACGATTTTCATGTTTTATTAAATTGCATACTCAATGCTTCCTTTATTTTTAACTATCTCTTGTATGCATTTTTGGATTTATTATTTCGTCGCCAAGGCGAATATCGCTTTATGATCGCAATGATATACGGCCAGTGGCCCTGTGGCGACACTGGAAAGGGCATAGGGCAATGTGAGTTCTGTACACAACCGATGAAGCCTCGTGGGCAACTGATGTTTGTGTAAGACTGAATGACGAACCCTTCCAAGACAAAGCCACGAACCACCTTTCGTCAGCCAGAAACATGTCAATGTTGAAATCACCCACCAGGGGAATGGAGTGGGTAGGGATTATCGAACCACAGGTGCACACGCTTGGCGTTTGCGGCACAATCTTCGTCCGTATAACGTGCTGCCCGCCGTCGCGGCGCGCATTTCTGCTTCTAATCACCATCGAGTTCTTCGTAGGCGCGCTGTTCTTTCGCAGACCTCACCGCACGCGGTCGGGGTGGAAGGGAAGTGAGATAAGATAACGTGGTTGGCCTATAGAGCACGTGACGTCAAACCGCAATCCATACTAAACAGTGTCTATTCCGCTTTTATGCGAAGCATATTACTAGAGCTCAACCCAGCTCCTCAGGCGCGGCGGTGTCGCCTTCAATGACCTTTGACCCCATGCCATACCACGTGACACCATGACGCCACGACAGAGGAGAAACGGGGCTCCAACTCGCGCCGTCGCTCGCGGCGTCGCCTTCAAGGCTGACACCGTGACGTCACGACAGAGCAGAAACGGGGCTCCAACTCGCGCCGTCGCGGTGGTATATAAGCAGCTGCGCTTGTTTCTAGGTGGCTTTGGCTCAACTCTTGCAAGATGGGCTGGGTGGGAATCCAACCAGGGTCTCCGGAGTGTGAGACGGAGACGTTACCACTGAGCCACGAGAAGGTTGCTTCAAAGCGGTACAAAAGCACCTCTAGTGAATGCGGTGTTGCCTTAGAAACGAGCTGTTTCTAAGGCTCAGGCGTGCGTCGCTTGCTCAGGCGCACATTTCGTTGCCGCGCCGAACGCTGCGTTGCTCGACGCTCACCGCATCCAATGCGGGGCGCGTAGTCGCTGCGCCGTAGCCCATTGTCTTACGCCCCTTGGCGGGTCGACGGGAACGCTCTCGCGTTCCACTCTTCAAGGCGAAGCAGAGTAACGCATGAGTTGTTTCCAGTGGCGTAGCAACAGGGGGGGGGTGGGGGGGGGCGGGGGGCCGTGGGCCCCGGGTGCAAGGGGCCAGTGGGAGGGGGGGGGGGTGTCATATACGTCTGAAGACACCCGGATCTTGTTGATATCCTCGCCTTCCTTGACTCCAGCCGGGGGGGGGGGGGGGTGACAGAAGACCTATGGGCCCCGGGTGCCAGACGACGTAGCTACGCCACTGGTTGTTTCTTCTACTAGCCGAACTAAATATAGCCAAGCAACAGCAGTTCACCAGGCTAAACAGTGGTTCAACAACTAAAATAAAGGCTAGTATGCTTCGCATCCTGGGCTTAACCTTAGCTAAGCCACAGCTATTTTACTTCTTTAATTACGATATTTTTTACCACAATACGTTCTGACACTTTTCGCGATTATGCGCAGCTGGGGCATACCCGATGATACGCTTTTGCTTTAGTTGGATGCCAGTGGACGTTGTCAGCGATAGCAAGGCTTAGAGCTGCGTTTGTAATGCTCGGATGGTGTTGTAACTGCACAAGAATGCCCCAAGGCTCGATGCAGCCCGCAACTTTTGCTGCGCAGAAGGAACAGCGCCCTGCCAGCTGTGCCAAGCACCTCAGAATGCTAGCGTCAGGGGCGCCGCCGGTGGAATTGCAGGCGTCGCTTCTCGACGATGCACGAGATGGTACTATTCATGAGCGACGGCAAACCATCGACATTAGTCAGCGCCTGGTGAAAGGTTAGGCCCGCAAAATGCGCTGGCATCGGCACGAGTGAGATTGGATCGCTTTGAGATTGCGAGCCCAAATATTGGCTTTTATTAGTTTGTGATGAAGGAGGTACAATGTGAATGAAATGTTCAACGTCCGTGTTTTGGGCTCTGCAATTGCGAACGAATAAATCAGTCATCGCCATAAAACTCGGTCAGAGTAACTTTGGTATTTCTATATTATGGAATCTACTTAGCATATTGAGCAGCGCCGACGCTCACGGCGACGATGGCGCTAATTCGCGTAAACCGTCCGTGTAATTGCGAACGCAATGAAAGCTCGCACGCGGCATCCCGATAAGCCGTTGCTTAAGAACCCTACCTAATTCCTTCCCGGGGGATGATGAATCAAGCAAGACGCGCATCCTAACAGTACCGGCGCTGCGTCCAAGCTATAGTTGCCTGCGAGGTAGCATTTCAGTTTTGTGCTTACAGATTGACCTCGTGCGGGTTCTTTCCAACCGTGAATGTGATGTGAGAGGCGAGCCACCGTTACTATACGTGAGATTTGGCGTCAACCGCAGCCGCTAATACCTTTGATATGCATTGAAACGCCGAACGCGAGAAATCGGTTCACTGCGCTCACTTTCGAACGCGGGAACGCATTCGGCTCGTTAGTGCAGCGATTTAACCTGTCAAACGCTGCCAAAGAAACGCGCACTGTGCAGCAGGCACCACATTATATAATGTACAGGTCCCCTCAGCTCTGATGTCGGGTTTAACTTGTGAAAAAAAAATACAAATTATAAGCCGCACGCCGCGGTAAGCTTAGTAGTTATAATGGCTTATGCTGTGTGCGAGGCTTTGCGTTCCGTTTACTAGAATCTGTCTGAAGGTCAAGCTAGGATCATGGCTGCTGCTTTGTGGAAGCAGACAGATTATTTGACAATACGGTGATTCCGCTACGCGCTTCCCTACTAAACCACCAGATTTGGTCATACCACTCTGAGCATGCGGGCACGTCGGTAGAACGCACTGTTTAATAATTGTAAATGTAATGCGTGCAGGAGGACACCACGCGTAAGGTCATAAACTTTTTATCAGTGGGAAGCACTGAGTCGCAAGGAACCGTTCGTTACTGTTATCTGAAAAGTTGCACTGTTACAATTAGGATGCTTCAAAGTACTTCGGTTGCGATTGAAATTATGATTACTTCGAACAGTGAAGCTTGGTCTTCACTGTATATCGCGTATCTGCATTTCATATCTTCCTTGCGTTGTGCAACAATTCAGTAAAGCGTTCTAAGAATTCCCTTGGAACTAGTAACAACTGGTTCTTTCTGTTCTGCTTGCGATGTTATACACAGATTGTTGTGTACAGATTGAGGTAGAGGGTACCACGACCATTCCAGTTTTATATGGTATTACACAGCATAAATAAAAAAACCATGAAATTGTTACAAATGCGTGCAATATATGGCACTAAAACTGCCACCAAGAGTGAATCTTAGAGAAGAAGAGATGGTAAAGCGGCGTCATCCACGTGCAGAAAATGCCAGACAGCTTTGCGCTGCCAATAAGCCTGCGGTACGGCAACAGGTGCACTAGTTAAGAGAGCTCGTCGCTCAGTGACGCGAAGCGGAACGTCACAAGTCATCTTTGATTGCTGCTGCTATGTAGTACTTACACTTGCGGACAACGTTCTATGGAAATGAAGGGAAAGCTTCGGAGGCAAAGTGCGCACAAGTGACAGTGTTTCTGAAAAGAGTCCCGCGTTTTAATCTGTGTTCGCTTAGGATGGGGAAGACAAAACATAAATACCTTACTAGCAACAGCTACATAAGAGAGAACGCACCAATCAGTGTAGAGCTTTACTTATTCTACGGATATTCCCGTCCGCGTCTCGGGAAACGCGAAACCGTCGCACTTGGACGATTCGTCGATACAGCGTCTGTTTCGAGCAACCAGAAGCACTGTCAACCGCTACTGAAGTACTTGGCGCGGTAACACATGTACAGCAGGCACGCGCTCGTAGCTTTCCCTTCGTTGCCACAGAAAGTTGTCCGCGAGTATAGAGTAACACTTCGTTAATGACTCTTTAGGTGCGAGGGTGTGACGTGCAGGATCGGCTGTGATTCCAATCATGCAGTCGGTATAGTTAACACCAAGCAGAATGAAACGGACATAATTCATTTTTCCACCAGTACCTTCGCCTTTGTTCTGCCAAAACCATTGCACGATAAATTCGTGTAAGTGTGATCAAAACGTAATTAAATCCTTAAGCCAGAAGTCTTCGCAGCCTTGCTAGTATATCTGTTGCGCTTCAGTGATGCGCTGGTATTCACGGACACATCAGGAGGATAGCGGGACTGTTAGATTACTCCGATGGTCATGAAAGTGAAAGGCGTGCGAAATGCGCAGTGGCGACTTCCAGGTTACCGCTCTTGCTGTAGGTGGAGTGGCATCGAGCTAGCGAACCAGCGCACGAAAGAACAACGGAAGAGTGTGCGGCGTCTGGCACTGCGCGGCATGATTCACAGTCGATAATAGAAAAGTGGAACGCGCACAGCCCGCGCATCAAGCCCTCCCACCACCGCGCTGCATAACACCTAACACACATACAGGGGCATGAAAGAAGATAACCTTATCGGGTTAATCAACTCGTTCGTACTGTGTCATATTTCATACGCCACTGCCATGTACACCTGGACGCATGTTCAACTTAGGAAGCTTGACGCAGCGATCAAGAAGGACCTTAAAAGCGCATTGAGACTCCCAATTGGAACCAGCATTGAAAAGCTGCTCAAGTAAGGAACACAGAACACAACCATGGAGATCGAGGAGGCTCAATAAATATCACAAATAGCGAGACCATCTGCAACCAGCACGGAAGGCCAATCCTAGACGAGATCATGATGAACCCCATTACGGATCGAGCCCAGTACGCTATTGTTCATCAAGGATTCCCAGAGCACATAATTGTCGCACCGCTACCCAGGGATATGCACCCAACACATAACATCAACAGAAGAGTTGCAGGATCCAGGGCGTTAATCAAAAAATTGATAAAAGGGGCAGAGGAGCCCGTTTTGTTGATTAAATCCCACGATCACATCCCTCAAGAAAGAGGCTGTCCAGTACGCCCGTGATAGGGCTAGGAGGCTTGACCTCCCGGTCACAACTAGTCAAGCAGGTGGCAACACCTTGAACAGGACCTGAATTAGGTTTTTCCTCCTCCTCCTCTTTAGTTTCGAGCGCCTGATTGCACCGTCCCGCCTGTCTCCGAGTGACTCCAAATCACTCTGCAACTCGTCAAGAAATGAAAACAATCGGATTGCTAGCACAGCAAGGGCGAGTGAACGCAATTTACATTGTCGCTGATAAACTGTCGCTATTTTTAGTTCAAATATTGGTATACTTAGAATCTGCATATTATGTGCTCCATTTCATTGAACAGCGTGTTCAAAACTTCTCCGGTATTTTTTTGTACATTTAGCCTCGCTTATGTTTTTTTATGATCTGGATACAGTGTAGTAGTTGCATGTTTTGAGTAAATACAACTTTCATAAGTCACAATCAAATTGAGCATGTATTTCACATTGTAGCTCAATTGTGCTGTTATACGTTTCAAGTCAAAGATGCAGAAATGTGAACGAATGTGTAGGCCTGCTCACTTATCCAGCAACCACACCTAGAGGTAATACTTCAAGTTCACTGTTGCCTACTGAAGAGAAAGAGCACATTCATGCCAACGGTGGCATGTGGGCAAGTCTTTCTGGTGATGCCTCTGCATCTGCTTTATAAACATTTCAACTACCAGCGTACTGCTGCACACGTGTCCACTTCAACAAAATGGAGGACCAGTGTGAACACCAGGCAGGAAGTGTCTACAATAAAACCATTTCAGCTACCAGCATCTACGAGAGTTCCATTGCAGCGGGACTGCAGAATCTTAATTTGTGTGCTCCCAAGCTGTTCGTCAACGCAACTCTGCCTGGACTGAGTGCCAAATATTTTTTGTGTGAAAGTGGGGGTTAACTCGTAAAGAATTTGCTGGAGGCTACATGTGTGAAACCGTTTTGTCATTCAGGGTGCTTTTCTTACATTAGGAGACTGGATATGTATGCAAAGTCGAACATGGTTGTGTACTAACGAATTCACAGTTTTTTTTTTTGTAGACAAGCGAATTAGTATTATGAACATTGCCTCCTTGGTTGTTCAAATGTAGCTTCCACTGCATTCCAGTTCATTTCCAGGTTGACATAAGATTCTAATATGAGGCTTACAAAATCATTGTTCTTGTGCTCGAGTACTAAGAATTATTTTATTTATGCGTCATTACTCCGTCTCGTTGTTCACAGTATTACAGTGGTGCTCACTGGTTACACTGATTCCTCGTTTGATTATTCTATACTATATTTACTTAAAGTTTGCTTTTTAGTTCTATGGTTCTTTTAATTCTCACACCATTACATTTGACATATCCCCAAGCGAATGTATTCAATTTTGCCATGTTCCCATTGTTTGGTTTTTATCACAGGGTTTTTTATGATGGTGTGCGGCGTTATTTCTTTTTGTGCTCTTTTCAAGCTTCTAGATTATTTGTAACATTGATTGGAGGCAGCGCAGGCAGAAAATCTAGCTCTAGCATTTTTCAGTCTACTTCTTGCAGATGCTGTGGTATCAATTACTAAATAACTCCAGTCGCTTCATATGATATGTGCTTGCTCTACTATGCTAAATATGAGACTTTAACACACTCCATGCTTTTTTCTGTTCATAATTATTGCATGTGTACTTACGAATTTTGTTTATGTATGTTATGGTCATTGTTGAACCACTTTCGAGTTCATTACGAATTGTTTCTGCGAGTTTTATCATTGCTGGTGTACTTTTAATTCTATTTACTTTGGATTTCGCACACATTCTGCTCAAACCATGCATAAATATTGCTCTTTCAGTAAAGTTTTGCGTTGTCATAGTGTGCTCATTTCTTGCGCTCTTGGCACTAGAGCCCTGGCATGGCCGCTTGTCAAGACGCATCCATTTTTTTTTCTTAGCGGTATGCCATGCCCATCTTGGCTTTAAGCATCATATGCCGCATACCAAATTCGGTATTCTATATTCATTTTCGCGGACATGTTGACTTTCATGTGACTTGGTCAAGGATGCGTCGGCCTCTGTAGAACTGTGCCAGGCGCTCTGTTACACTGCTTCGAGTCTCTCGAACCCACGAAAATTAGCTTTAGATTATCTTAAACCTTCCAGGATCACTTATAGACCAGCTTTTTGATGACATCATAAAAACGTTTAGAAACAATCCCTGCAAAGGAATTTTTTGTGTCTTTCGCAATCTTATTTCTAGACCAGATTTTCGAATAAATTTCAAGGACATGTTCTAGATCGCCGCATAAAAATAATTAAGCCGGACATTAGCAGACATATACGACGTTGTAACAACGAAGTTTACTCGCATCTTCTTTAGATCGTTTTTGTCGTCTTGGATAAAGGCTACAAAGACGTCATGTCTTTTTTTTGTGCTATGTAGGGACAATCTTCGGGCCCAGATCAGGCCCGGGCTTCAGCCCGGCTTGTAATAGGCCCAGTTAGGCTATCTATGTTGTTAGGCTATCTATATATGTTAGGCCATCTACTGGTACCCCGCGCATCTATCACTAAATCTTAACATGTAAATAGTTCTACATACGCTTGGGCCTTACGCTTGCTTTTTGTAACAGTATATATAACTGAGCAAAACCATCGATTGTAAAAATTTCCAACATAGCAGAGTTGGCCTGTTGGCCTATGAAAACGCAGGGGCAAGCAGGCCACAGCACAGCAGCGGTACACTACAGCGAACAGTGTACGTTAGCGTCACCTCTCGATCACCGGCAAATTGCTACCAACGGCTACCATCAGCCACCAGTGCCCTCTTTTTTAGATCGAAGCTGTATTTGCCTCTTTTTTCGACTTTCCGCTGCTGCTGCTGGTGCTGCTGCTGTTGCTATGGTCTTGCACGCTGCTGACGCCAGTCGCGTCAGGACGTCGTTGAGAAGTTGCCATGTCACAAAAGCATAAGAGGCGCGCACTATGGCTGTTTTGTTCCATGGCATTTGTTTATGAGTTGTCATTGTCGAAATTCCGAGGGATAACTTTGTAAAGGATCTAGGACAAGGTATGCGCCACGTCGAGGGCCTGCGCGGTTTTGGTTCCGAATGACTAGTCGCCAAGCGACGGCCGCGGCTTCGACACCAGATTTTCTGCGACACAGGGCGCTTAAGAGGAAGCTTGAACCCGGGCCCAACTCCGACGCGGCCTACTCAAACGCATGTAAAACGCAAAGAAAGCTTTTCCTAAATAATCTCTGGACCTATAATAATGAAATTTGTTGCATTTCAGAGAGAAGGTAAATTCCAGTGACTCTTAGAAGCGGTATCTTGATTTAGGGCCTGAATTTTCCTAAAATATTTTCGAAAATTCGCAAGGAGGAGGAGGAATGAATGTTTATTGTGAGAAACAGCGAGAAAGTGTTCTTCGCCCTAGGTGGGCGGCTCTCTTAGTCCAGAAAGCCATTGACTAAAGCCACCAGACTTCGCTGAACTTCCAGGCTCTGTGCCTTTAACATTGCCTCCCACGTTTCTTCGATCGCTTGTAGCAATTCTGAGGCATCATCCTGACTGTTTTTCTCGCGGTGTGGGCACAGCAACATCATGTGTTGGAGGGTGTCTGGTATATCACAATATCGGCATAGGTATGAGAATTTAGTGGGGTGCATCCGGTGCGTGACAATTCCATGGACTTACGTATTTTCGGGTAGTTCTTGGCACCTTGTTATTTCTTTTAGAATCTTCACTGCTGCGGCAGAAATTTGGCCTTTTGATAGGTTTCAATATGCCATTTGCGAGTCGCTCAAGATGATTGCTGTGTCTTTGCATGTGGTGATGGCAAGGACGATGGCCACTCCCTCCGTCGTTTCTGGATTTCTGGCCCGTATAGTGGCAGCGACTAGCTTATTTCCTTGGTTGTTGGTAAGGGTAATTGCGTATGCTTTTTTACCTGGGTATTTGCATCTGTATATCTCAGTTCGGAAATATATTATATATATATTTGCGCATCTGTGTATCTCAGTTCGGAAAAAATAAACGCACAAGGTTCACAAATTACTAACTGCAGCAAGAACAGCTATCACACTTCTGTAAACGCATCCATTAGATCATTCAAAGCGGACAAATGCGTTATGTCAAATTTTATTTTACGTGAATTTGTTACGTTGTGTACAAAGGTTCTGCAAAAGCTTAATTTGCTTGTTACTGAATTTCTTTAGATTCATGTGTAACATATGAATTTTGTTTGCTTGAGACGTACTATCAGGTGCAATTCACAGAATTTTGATAAGATTTTCACTTGTTCTGTTACAGAGTTGTAAACTTGCTAGCTTAGTTTTCTCAAAATTTTAGATTTTTGCCAATATTTAAGGAAACATTGGGAACCTAAATTGACAATTCGAAACAAACAGTCATTAGATCTTAAGCTTTTCTTTTAAACACAACTCTCCTCGTCAAATTTCGTGCAGTAGATGCCAAGAAAAGCGAATTCTCCTTTTACATGTATTTAGACAGGAGCACCCGAGCTAAAGCTTCCTCTTAACGTTATCGCGTTAGGGCATGACTGGGGTCTGGCACAAAGGAAACACGACCCGAGAAGCTCGTGTCAACATTTACGCCTTGTCGCATGTGCACAATGCTGTCCCGACGCCGTAACTATGCGTGACCTCCCCAAAATGCAGTGCAGGAGTTGCCGCGCCTGTCTCCGTGCTCACCCACAACAGCAACGACAGCAGAGGCAGGACATGGGGAGAATGCTAACGAGGCAATATAGAGAGAAAGGAGGCAGTTTCTTGAGCTACAACACTACAACCCAGAATGGCGGCGAAGCGTGAACTTAGTGCCGATGAGACAAAGGCTCGCATAAAGCATCGAGCGGAGCAAGAGCGACAAACACAAGGGGAGCAGGCAAGGTAACATTTCCTATCACGGCACGACTGTCGTATGCCGTCAATATATCACCACCAAATAGCGTCAATGAACGCAAACAGCAGACAAAGCTTCGCTGACATCGATTCCCACAGTGTGCGGGATCTGCATATTTTTTCGCCTTCGCGACAATGGGAAACTCTACTCGGCCTTGTTGCCTCGTTAACACCTCGGATTCCTCGACGTCAACTTCGCGCTCGGGCGACCGACCGACGACATTAACGTTGGAATGCAGGTTGCGCGACGAGTGTGACAGCGGCTCCGCCTTTCAACAAGAGGGAGCCCATTGGCCGGGTGGGGAGTGGCAGCGAGGGACGAATTTCAAGAGTGGGCGGACGTCACAGAGTCCGAACAAAATAAGAATGGGTTAGGTATTTGCACTTCAATGACGCTGAGCACATGAGACTTCCGTATAGATGGCAGAAAGCTCGCAGAATAAAAATTCTCTACTTTATTTTCAATTGCCGAACGTATTCGTCGTGCAGCAGCCACAAGCGCAAGCCGTGAAAGAAATTTCAGTGTTATAGCTGGATATATTTTTCTATAACAGAATCTCTCCTTAATGGAAGGCCGTCGAACAATCGCTTCTATCTGCAAACTATTGAGACATTTAGCAGCAGCGAATGATTTGACGCCAACGTTTCCTTACCTGTATAGTTTTACTGGGGAAAACAAAAATGAAATAAATTGTTAAAGGGACTGAAAACCAATTTTCATGGTACCCACTTTTTTTAGTGCAATGGAAAGCCTACCGGCCAGAGTATCTAATCATGAAGTAGTAACATTTTCTTTCTCAGAATTTTTCCATCTGCAGTGAGGACGAAGTTGTTCGCTGGAACCATGCCGAAAGCTGTGATAGATGATAGCGATTATAGGTCGACGCTAGTGGGAGGCAGACAAGTGCGGCCGTAGGTGTGAGAAAGTATTATTTTCTTTATCAAGTCGATGTTCCTGCGATTCATGTTTTCCAAAGTGCTAAAGTATATATTTCTGCGACAACAGCTACATGTTCTTGCGGTTTTCTGTCGAACTGCGTTGGTATTTGACTAATCAAAACGAAATCAAGTGAATCGAAAACGAAACGACGCTTTTACACGTGATATGCGGTTCGTGCTGCTGTAACCAAGCGTGCGGTTCTGATTTCCAATGTCGTCTCTCGAAGACCTCAGCGAGCAGGAATGGAGGATTTTAGTTCGCATGTGTGCCCAGAATTTGGGTCCTTACGAAGTAGCACCCGAACGTCATGCTTCGATGGACGAAAGCGGCAGCGGAAGTGATGAATCCGACTTGTACGGTAGACCACCGTCCCCGCCTCAAGCAGCGCGCCTCGAGAATACCGAGTGGTAAATGCTCACTCACACTAGGCCGACCCGACACCGATTTCGGGCTGCTGACTGTCGGTGACAGCGTTTTTTTCCTTCGTGTCGGCGCTTCTGCCAAACTGTATCCAGGCCGATAATCTGCCGACGGTCGGCGGAGAGCTCGGCGTCGGTACAGCGTGACAGAGGCGCCGACACGAAGGGCAAAAACGCACCCATTTACGGCACAACTCGCCGATGTCACTTTCGAGTCACATGGAGGTCGTAAAACTCCGTGCGCTTGCAAACTCGTGCTGTACCCGAGCGCGTACAACAGCATGTGCGCCGCCATGGATGTGGGACGACGTGAGCGCCGCTCTTTAGCGTCGGCTTTCTTTACTTCGTAATAAGCATAGAACAAAGCCCCAGTCCCTAATAGTATGCTAAAACTGGTACAGCGTAACATAGAACGAAAGAAACAAGCCGAGCCAGTTTCTTCCTTTCTATGTTGCGCTGTACTAGTTTTAGAATGCAATACCAACTCGCCCAAGCCTCAAACCTAGTGATAATAGACTAACTGTAATTTTAAGCAATATATATACTGTACTTAACGTAATAGTTTTGCGGAAACCCGCAAAGTGGGGAGACGTAATTAATAAACAGAAAATGAGACGTCCGCACACTCGTAGCAGTTGCTGCAAAGAAAACTAGTGCGGGTTCCTCGAATGAAAGCCCTCACAGTTGAAGAAAAATTCACCCGGGCCAGGATGAATGTTTTTTAACTGTGAAGCCTTTCTTTCGAGGAACACCTATGGGTTTCCTTTGTAACATCTGCTACGATTGCGTGGGCGTCTCATTTTCTGTTTATTAATATACGGTACTTATTGACAATCGACTTACGTACAGTAATCTCTTGACTTCATTTCCAAGTATCAATATTTCACCGCCAAGCCTCGCCACTTGCTGCTTTTTTTGCTTTGTTTTCCACTTCAAAATTACATTTCCTACTTATTTCCCGAACACCGTGCTGGATTATATCACTATAAATCGTAGTCCTTTCATTTCCATCAACGCCCCACTACACATTCTCGGCAGTTGTCAGCACCCTTAACGTTCTTTTTTTTCTTTTGAGAGGAATGAATTGTTTGGTACCAGGAGTACACCAATTCTGGAATATATATATTGCCAAGTAATGTTGATTGAAAATGTCATAGGCTGCCTCGTTGCTGCTTTCTAGTTCACTTCTTCCTTCTTTTTTTCAAGGAAATGCATTTGTTTCATACTTCATTCAATAATTATTCAAACATAGTTCATTTCAAACTTTCAACTCTTCTTAGAAAAATACTTGAATCAAATGTAGATGTGCAAAATCTTGAACGCTGTTGAAGAGAAGGGGATGTGGTTCTCATGTATATCGCCTTGTATTCCTTCGTTCTGACACTTCGTAGTTTTGTCGGGGATTGGCAGTAAGGATCGAAGTCCTATTTTCTATAAGAAAGAACTGCATTGTCGACGATATTCGTACAACCTGCGTCCTAAACAAAAAGTAAACAGAGCCGAAATTTTTCCACATTAAGAAACACGGATACTTGCATTGCTGACCGAAAAACTGGCGACAATAAGATGAAGATGATAAAGCAACGAACATTCTTCATCTGTGGTGATTGGTCGCGCGTGAGCGTTAGGCTTGCGTGTCAGCTGGTTATAAATAACGGAATTACAAAATCTTAATGCAACAGTGTGCTATGCAGTTCTGAAAGATAATAGACCAGCGTCGTTAAATTTAGATTCCCGCCAGTTTTATACGATAGAATTCTAGCATTTTACGTAGGAATGGCTCTTAATTATTTAAGAGGGATACTAAATGCTTATAGGCTATGAAGAAAAGCATAGTCACCTCCGCCTTCCCTATATATCGTCGTAAAACTACTTGACAGCACGCACCTTCATGCGAGCCAAGCTGCAATTAGCGATGGCAGTAAAGAGAGAGTGTATTTTTCTTTTACTTGTTTTTTCGTCAGAAAAAAATCAAGTGAAAAACTTGCATAGTGAAATCCGCCCGTAAAATAACATGTCTGTGCGGCCTGGTGTGTTCACAATTACCGAAAACCAGACTAAGCTTCAGGTAGGCACAGGGGCTAACGGGCCGAACTGGTCTAATTCTTTCGGCTGCAAGTGGGGTACGGGCCAGGTGCCCTATAACGTAAAGCTATTCCAATGTGTTTTTATTGCAATGTGCTGACGTAAAATTTGCGTGACCACCGACGCAAGCATCGGGCGGTGACCCACAGGGTTGTCTGAACAGACCAATGAAACGGTGTCCTCGTTTATAGGAAGTCAATTTTGTTTGCTTTGAAAACGAATAACATTGCATACACTGAGCTGCTTGTCTTATATAATTGGCTGGTAAGAGGCGAGGAGCACGCTCAAGTGGAGAGGGAGTCGATAGGGCCGAGCCAGTGCACTGAAAATCGATAATCGACTGAAGAGGGTGGTGCCGGCGTTTGCGATTGGTCCGCTTTTCCTTACTTACCTTGCGGTGGCTGGTCAAAAATGGCGGCGGCATGCAACGGAATCTTAAGAATGACGCTAAAACGGATACTCAGCAACGAAGAGTTGGGAAAGCGAGGTCGCAAACATGCCGAAAGTGCTCGAAAACGTTACACTGCCACGGGAAAAGGTTTATTGTTCGCAAATAAATCCAATCTCTCCGGCAGGTGCGAGTAGCCAGTGCCTGAGCGATCGGCCGCATCCATCTTTTATTCCTTTCGGACCGGGGCAACCTGCGGCTATTCATAAGAAAATTCCGTTTTGTTCGCCATATTAATGCATCTTTAACGCGTATACGTCACTTTCACGCGGTGAGTTTTAGCGGTTTTGTGACGTCGCGTAGCAGCCCGAAAACTTTTGACCAGTAACCGAGGGCTAACAGCGGAAAGACGTCGAATCAGAAATAATGTTTCCTTTCTTTGGTCCAGTCATGAATAATGAGAGTGTACACGTCGTATCAAATGGCGAGCTAGCGCGGTTTTCCTGAAGTCGCGCGACCGACAGGCGAAGTGAGGGTGGTCCAAAAAATGTTCTTGACCAATCGCGGAGGGTTGATTGCAGAATTGGAATAGAAAAGTTTGGAATAGCTTTACGTTATAGCACCCCAGATTTTAAATGACCGCGCTCGACTCGGGCAGGCAATTGCATGCCGTTTTCGGGCTGAGGCCGGGTTCGCGCCAGAAAAACGGACGCGCGCAGTGCTCTACAGAAAGTCCGCGCTGTGCAGTTTGAGATTCAGATTCGTTTATTTTCAAGCAAATTCCTGCGGTTCGCCACCTAATCATTCGTTCCAGTGATATCACAATGCATGCGAAGGGCCTTTATGCGAAGTGCCTTACACTTAGGGTGCGCTTACGGGGTATCGTTCTTTCAGTAAACTCATTTTATTCTGGCTTTTCATCTAGCGCTTGGCTGCGCGTAAGACGTAAGTGCTAAAAATTACTCAATAAGGATGGTTATTTCCTTCTTTTTTTTTCAAGGTAAACCCCTTTTTTGTCTCTGGAACATTTATGATGTGAGTGTGCTAGCATCCAAGAGCTTTGTCTCCGGGCTATTTTCTTTAACGGAGTCGGGTACGACTTTCGTCAAAAATTAGTAGGTGGTGTGCAACGAATTTTTTCCTAACAAATGCTCGCCCTCTCTCTAAACCGCTGCGTTACGCGTGAACATTTGCAGTAACGCACATAGGACAGTAGTCGAATAAGGGTATCTGGTATCACACGGACCGGGCAATGTGGCCTGGGTTGGGATTGTGCAGATGCCTCGCACACCTTATAATGAATCGCTTTATTACAGCGAAGCTCGTGATGCCACCACGAGGATTATGCTGAGCAGCTGGTGGTGATAAATACAGATGAAAAAGATGTACGATGGATAATGATATGCAGAGATGATGAAGATGAAAGTCAGGCATGTGGTGCACTCACAACATTTACATTGATTATTTTCTTGCAGAACAGCTGATAGCTGAGTGACGGTACGGATATAGTAAAGTAAAGCTTCCACTACACACTTTGAGCAAAACACGGCCAAGGCTCGAGATGGAAAAAGACAAGTCCACTTGTCGAAACGTTGGCTCCCGCTTGTAGCTTGTTCTCGTGTCGCTCATACTAAACACTTTGTATTTTGAAAGCGGTAGAAACAGTTATGCACGTCCAATGCATATTTTGGAAAATATGTAAAGGGCATCGCTCCTGAAGCGGTTAATGAAATGCTGCACACCTGTTGATCTCCCGCAGCGTATCGATCGTGCAGCGTATCGACTGCATGCCTGCACGGCTAACGAGCTAGACGCGGAAACCCCGGCAACGCGACTGTATACGGACTACGCACGTCTCCGAGATCCGCCGTGTTGACTGTCGGCGCTGCGGGCCAGCCCGTGTTATCCGACCAGAAGCCGACCAAGAAGACGCGCCAAACCCCAGCAAAGAAGGCGATAGAAAGCTTTGCTTTGAAATAAAATTTAAATGCCTGGAGAAGTATATTCGTTGCTCTTAGAATATTTGCGTACAGTTTGTCGTTTGACTGCGTAATTCCGTAGAGGACAGAACCGACCATGGGTAGATGGGGATACATGCAGAGGGTGCTCTTTCTTAGACAGTGCAGTTTGTTTCTATATTGAAAGGCTATGACCACTGCCAACATAGCCTTTTTGCAGACGAGTTTCTTTGCGAGGGGGTTATACAATGCGCCTGATAGCGTGAGTTTGAAAAGGCGAGTAAAACACTTTTTTCACATCCGTTTTTATGACAGCGTTGCGGGCCGTTTGTTTACATAAAAAAATGTGGTGGCACTCACATTTTAACCCACTCCCTTTTCATAAAACAATCTAGTGAAACTGACCTGGTTCGCGAATTCATAATTGAATTTCAACGTTTAATTGAAGTAATTTAGAAACCGAGCGAGCGCCACTGTTAAGTCAGACGGAAATGCTCCGTGAGGAATTGTGGTTGGCGAAATTTGAATGATGGCACGTCGCGGCAAATGCTGATTGGCGCACCGCGGCAGATGCTTTCAAGGCTAAAGGTGCCATGTCAGTATCTGGCGTGGCTAGCCATGGCGTTCACAGTTTCAAACTTTGTCGCGTATTTATTTCGTGGAAGGTCATTTCCGTTCGATGGTAAAGCTGGGCGGGCATTTCTACGCTCTTATCCCACTCGGTTACTATAGTGCCTAATCATTGAAATTTGATTACGAATAGCCTAAATAAGGCGAGACATTTATTTTCATGAAATCGCTATCCATTGAAATCTGACTGCCTCCTAATTTGTCATAAACGCCCTTAAGGCTCTTATGAAGAAGTTAATGAAGGAATTTTTGGCATCAGTCTTCCAAAAGTAACCTTATAAACTGAAAGTATATCCTCCTCACCTAGCTACTTTTCTGCAACAACGACGTGTTCACTACGCTCATAGCAGGTTTGTTAAAATATTTTAGACTGATTAAAACGCCCTGTATAAACCTATGTGTTGCTTTAGTGCGTGAGTTGCTTATGTGGCAGTCATGTGGAAAGAAAGCTGCAGCCAGTGCCCTCTGTCAGCACAGTGCGGCAGGAATCGCCCATGGAACGTTGCTTGAAAAGTTTTGTCATATGTTTATTGCGTGCTTTGATCACATTAGCGTTGTACGAAGTTCACAAAATTAGGTATTTATATGGTGTACTCATATCTGTTGCAGTTCCCAAAAAGTAACTGCAGAACATTACGATATATTTACGCTTTGTGAAGTCCTGAGGTCACGACGGACATTTATGTGAATGCACACAACTTCAGCTCGTTTGTAGAGTAAATGAAACGATTGGCTAAAAGATTGTCGTCGTACATTCAAGGCAGCTCTTCACAAATATGGTCAAAGCTAAAGCACAATGAAAATGAAAAAGAATCAGTTGATATTAGCTATAGTACCTCTGTGTCTTGTTTGTGCGGGGTACATTTTAGTGCTACGTTTCTTCGACAAATACGCGCCATTTCGAAATAAGCTACACCTGGAGGAACCAGTGGCAATTTACATCTCCAATTGGAAAGATTGTCAACCTGAACCCCTGGTTTCCAATGACTCAGCATTTCTCACTTTTTTTCAGCTACAGACAGCGCAGTACCATTAAGGTTACTTAATTCCGCATTGAGTGGAGAGAAGCTCAGCAGCTCAATATGTGGTCTCATTTGCAATAGGGAGATAGTTCCACGTTGCTCTACCCATTTGGACCAGTTTCAGTTATAAACACCACAGATGCGGCAGTTGCACAAATGTTTGATTCACAATGAATGAAAATGTCAAAGTGTGAATTTTTTACTCTGAGACATGCTCATCGGGGGGCAAGGGGCGGTGGGGGTGTCCGTGCTAGCATCTGCATTACATATTCAACAAAATATAGTCAGTATGGTGCTCTTCTAGGGTGTTTTTTTTTCTTCTGCTTCTCTAAGCAGTGCATACCTAGCAAGGAGGGGGGGGGGGCAACAGTGTCCCCCGTCTGCGACATACATCAGGTCTATAAAGCCCGCTTCCAGTCACCATCATTTATTTGCGCACTTGGCGCTGCTCTTCATTTCGGCGCATACATGGCCCGCTTTCAGATTCCGAAAGCAGCCTACCGGTGTTTCGCGAAAACCAGGCGCTGTGAATTCCTCGTCGCTAATGGACTCATCGTGTTTTTGTCTCCAGGGGCGCCTTACCTATTTGTTATATTTTTTTATTATTACGAGGATTTGATTTTCGCTCGGAAGCTTGAAAATGCGTATCCTCCTTTTAGCTGAGCGGTTGTCGTACTAAATTAGCTCGTAGCCGCGCCGACATTGCGGCCGAGCGCCCCCTGCAGAAATTCCTGGTGTATTGCGAAAGATAGAGTCACCGCTGGCTTCTGGCCATCCTTCCATCATTCGAGCAGAAGAAAATTTAAAAAGATTTAAAGAAAAGCACCAACTCGGCGAAATGGGCAAATTGGTTTTGTCGCTAATGTCCCAACGAATTTGCACCGCTACAATAGGATTCTTGTGCCTAATGGGATTTCCGGTGCACAATAGCGCGCGCGACAAATGAGTTTTCCCCGAAAGAAAAAGATACAGAAAGGAAGAAGGATACTGTAACGATTGCTTAAGAATTTCTGCACTGATAGAGATGTTTTTCAATGCTGTACCTATAGCTCGTGTGGAAAGTGCAGTACTGGTGGCTCCAATTAGCCTGAACGTTTTCACGAACTCAATTCAACAAGAAGAACTATGTTGTTGTATCGCGTTCTGCGATATGGTGCGTTCTGGAAACATCTACGTTGCTCTCGTTTGTTTAGGCTAAACGCAAGTATCCATTCGTCTGAAACTCCGCTAGACGTAAGTGCGCCATGCACGCAGCATCAGGCCCCGGCTAAACGTAAGTGTGGATTTGACACAAAACCAGCTAGAAACGAGCACGAAAGGCCCAAACGATCGGCACGCCTTTAAATACTTTTCCTTCTACTGGGTCGTTGTTGTCGTTGTTGTTGTAGCCTGTGACACGTGTGGCCCCAACCCACGATGGGGGATTGGTCAAAAAATGGGTGGATTATTCCAAATTAATGTGGAGCATAAATTTCCTAATATCTATGGGAATAGCATTGAATAGTGCAGAATTACCTGTTAAAATAAAATCAGGAATGTCCTATTGAATGAGTAATAAATCATTTAAAATTAAAAACAACAAAAAAATAATTTACCAGCGCATTTGTTTAGATTGTATAAGGAATGTTTGGACAGTGAAGCATGCATCCCTGTGGCTGAATACCAAAGTGGACGCCCCGAATGAAAGAATTGCAGGTTCTGACAAGCCCTGGCCAATTCTTCGAAAAGGTATCTCCAGCAATCTTTTTTCTTAACGCAGTAAAGCGGCGACAAGGTAGAAGAAAGTGCTGTATCGTCTCCCCCTCATCACAAAAAGAACAGAGGGGGAGGGAACCAAACCCGACCTCTGTAAATAGAAATTTAGGGAGGAAATCCGGCAGCGTAATTTGGTGACGCAGACCTCAAGCACCTTTGCGCAACAAGATTGGCTATGCCAGGGAATACTATGCCAGGTGCTTACACTCTGGAGAAGCAGTCCGATGTGGGTTTGATAAGGCTAATCTAATCGATCGCATCCAAAATCTTGCCGCCGTGATCTGTGCTATCACTGGTAGAATAGAAAGAACAAGGCCGGATAGTGATGCATTTGCCAGTGAACCGGCAGTTTCATTAAAAAAACAAACCTTTATCACCAGGCACCCAAATCAAATGAACACATTGCACATGGGCAGGAACTAGTAAGTGGAAGAGTTTTAGGATGGGTGACTCATTAGTAGCGGTAAGGCAAGAGCATACAGAAAGGGATTCAGTAAGAATAGCAGCCGTTGTAATCATTTTGGCCTAATTTACGTAAAGCTAGGATTACTGCTAACAACTAAGCCAGAAAAATAGGCACAAAATCAGTCAATCTCAAAGAAAAAGACCAGTCGAGTGCAGGACAAAATCTTCCAATGCCAGCTTTTTCCTCGCACTGTGAGGCATCTGTTGCAATGATAATGTTTGTTTCTAGGGTGCTTAGGTGGTCTTGCAACATGGCGTTTAAGATGCCGTAAGTGAGTAGTTTCGCGTGGTTTGAAGAAAATGTCATCGAACCTGATCTCTGGGTAATTTGAATGCGTACTATTAAGAAGCACATCGCGAATTTCCACATTTAGTGGTTCAAGTAATGGTTGCAAAAATATAATCTGTGGTCTATGACACCTGGCCCAATGAATAGGAAAAAATAATTCTGGGTCGGAGATGAAAATAATTTGAGGACGGTTTAATGGCGATTCATATAGCCTTAAGAAGGTCTGAACGGTCAGAAGGTGAAATCGACATAATATGGGTGGGATTCTTGCTTCCAGGTGCAATACGGCATTTGCAACATATTTTGAAAGGCCTATGCACAGACGTAGTGCCTATCGTTCTAATAGCGGCCGAAGCTTGTATGATGGAACACCTGAGAATAAAACACATCCAAATTCTAACACCGGACGAACGTATATTTTATATGCCATAAGAGCGATTTTCTTCGCATACCTGTTCTTCGATTGTTCAACTTGCGCAAAATACCCATTGTACGAGCTCCTTTTGTCGCAATATATTCAATATGCGGCCGCCAGTTAACATTTTCGGTGTTAATAACTGCAAGGTACTTTAGTCACTCTACTTGTGGGATATCTTCGAGATGACAGTTAAGCGATATGTATATTTTGATATGTATATGTATGTATGTATATGCATGTATGTATATGTACGTATATGTATAAGCGATATGTATATGTATGATATGTATAACGGGAAAAACAAGGATAGCACACTTATTAGCATTCAGGTTTAAGTGTAAGCTATCCAGCCAGCGTTCCAGTTCCCTTAGATACGACTGCAAAATTTCGTAAGGAGAGTATATGTCACTAGCCATACCAAAAAGGCAATGCCATCAGCATAAACGTAGGCACTGACACCTGGGGGAACGGGGATGCTGCTCAGTAAAATATTACATAATAGTGGTGAGAGTACAGATCCCTGAGGCGCACCTCTTGTTTGTTTGTTTACTAGAAGAATAGCCGCTTCGAAAACAATAGAATTCCCTATCTTTTAACATTTATGCACCCGTGCTACAATATAGCCTGGAAAACAATGGCTCTGTAACCGAGTTGTTAAAATTGTATGTTCAATACTGTCATAGGCTTTACATATATCTAAGCTAACTAAAGCCGCGCATTGTTTTTTTTCTATCTGGCGATGTTAATGCGACTTTCAAGGTGTGCCATTCGCGTGCGGTATTGAATGGCCAAATCGAAAGCCAATTTGACAAGGACTCAACAATTTATTTTCGTCAATAAACTCTATTATATGTCCTAGAAGCACTCTTTCAATGAGTGTCACTATGTTTGATGTCAACGCAATTGGTATGATGTTGTCGATAGTGTACTCTGCCCCTTGCTTTTTAAGTAACGGAATAATTTTGGCGATCTTCCATTCTTGCGGAATCCATGCATTACTAACAGAGTAGTTTACCAATTTCAGAAGCTCACGTGGAGCTTCTTGAAGGAAAAACTTTACCATTGCATTTGTTATTCCGTCCGGGCCAGGCGCTGTAGTTGGCAACCATAATATAACTTGTGCTACATCCGAATAGGATATCTCCTTGTAGTCCGAGAATGCAGGAGTAAAAACAGAAGTTTGAAGGCACGTTGCGAACCGGCTCTCCAATCCTTTAGCCAACAGCTGTAAGGACTCCTGCATTTCATGTCAGGTATAGACGAATGAGTCTACTATAACGCTCATTGGCAGTCTGTTTCTAAAACGAAGGTAATTAAATAAAACACGTTTGTTTTTGGATTTAGATAGATAATCAAAATGGTTTTTATCGTACTCAACTTTTGCGTGCTTAATAGTACGTTTGAAGGTTGCTGAAATAAATTAATAATCTTTCCAATTTTGTGGGCTCTGGTTATGTAGAAGTTTTTTGCAAGCAGCTTTCCTTCTTCGATGAACTCATGTGCACTCACTGTTCCACCAAGGACTAGATGGGGAACGCTTAGCTGTCTGAATTACAAATTCAGACTTTTGTCGGGACATCTGTAACGCCTAACAAATATTTAAGCCAATTTCTTCATCGTTACTATTAGTTAATGATGCAATGGTGGAGCGCAAGCAGTCTTTAATTTTTTTTTGCAATTCACAAATATTATGCCTTGTCGTTCAGCTGATCTTAAAGGGCATGCAATTTGAAAGTATACCGGGAAATGATCACTGTATGTACCGAAATCAATCGTACTCCAAGATGTCACGGCCACACTTGTGCTAGAAAACGTCAAATCTAATACTGAGCGAGATTGCCCACGGAGAAATGTAGGTCATCTGACACTAAGGCATGCAAGATTTTTATCTATGGTCCAGTCCCACGGACGTGTCCCACATGCATCTGTTTTGTAACCCCATGACACGTGATGCGAGTTGAAGTCACCAGTAAGAACGACTTGTCCCGTTTCGCTTGCTATGTGTTGTCTTTTTCGGCGCTACAACTCTCTTCTGGAAAGGACGACTTCAATTTTGCAACTAGCAAGCGCACTATACAATCGGTATGTACTGTGTACGCCCGTAGGGCAATAAGCCTTTATAATCGAAAATGAACGGTAGCCTGGGATGCTAAGGTGCACTGCCAAAATTTTACATTCTGGAAACATTAACTTGAAAGCCATTTTCGCCTTATGACAAAATTTAGGTGATAATAAAATAATAAACCACCTCCTAGCGAAAGGCGATCTAAGCGAAAAGATCGAAAATCTTTTAAATGAAAATTTTTCTCTGGAGTAAGCCAGGTTTTTCGTAAGATAATGACGTCAGGATTAAGATGAGTTGGTAAGCAATTTAAGTCTGTTGAAGCAGAAAACACGGAATGTCAGTTCCACTGTAGCACTTTTAAAAAAAGCTATGGTGATGATCTAATTGATATAATTACTTCAGCGACTACCGTCGCAATGAACTTCCTTGGATGCCAGAATGAGAAATAAGATTACCCTTTTCGTTTTTGGTATATAGACAAGAAGCAGTTACTGGAGACCCAGTCCTCTTTTGCGGCCTGGTATCATGATCCGTTTCCATGTCGACCTGTGAGTCTGACTGACGCGAAGAACAAGGATCGGATGCTACAAACGTTGGGTCCGATGCGGTAGTCGGCGCTAGGACTGAACTGGCTACCTGTTCTGCAGCAAAAGCAATCGATTTGGTGGTTGGTGTTCCAGTTGTTGTTGTTGTTGTTGTTGTTGTCCTGAGTGGCCGTGGCACATACCCACAGTGGGGGATTGGCCAAGAATCGGGCGGTTTAATTAGGTGCCTAAAATAATAATGATAACAAGGGAGTTAACAATTTGGGCGTATGAGTTTAAAAGTAAATGTTTTGTGTTTGGAGAAAAAAAGAAATAATCAGATGAAAACCGGGTATAAGAAAATAATAATAATAACACAGCTGTCTTCGTCGTCCTCTTCCTTTCCTATAGGCAGTGCTTTGAAATCTTGAGCTTCATTGCCCTCTACCTAGTTCGGAAATCGACATTATAATACTGTAGTAATCAATATTCTGTAGCACGTAAAGCACTCATCTCATGTTCATTTAAACTGGACTTCAACTCCTGGTGAAACACAAAGTCTAGTTCTAAGTGGTGGGGTACTGTGGGAGGGTGTCATGCGCAGCTACAAGACCGAACTTCACGAAGCTATCCAGAGGTGGGTTGACGTGGTAGACGAGGCCTATCCCGAGTACGATAACCTCCCCACTTTCTTCTCGCAGCCCCTCCCTCTTTAAGACGGGATAAATAAAGTTGTTTCCCTCTCGCACCCAGAGCTTGTTCGCGTGAGGGCAAGAAGAGGGTCACACGATGTCTTTTTTTAAAATGACATTACGCATCAGTTATGTTCGTAAAATAGGTTTACTTAAATAGCAATACTAGTAATGGTGATAAGTCCAGACGACTAACACATTAGTCCTAGTTCCAGGAACTTTACATATACGAAAGCAATTCCTATAAAAGCTAGAAGCGCATAGTTATGTAGGTCAAATTAGCTTCCCTTTTAACAAGCTACAAAGAAGCTTGTGCTGTTAAATCATTGTTGTAATTTAATCGCAATGCCTCCTGTTTTGATTTCCTATATCTCCAAGTCAAATGAATTTCTATATCATTTCAACTCGATTTTTGTTTCGCTTACTCTTTACTAAAATATAACGTTTCAGGAGTGCAATAAATGCCATGCGTAAGATCATTCACAACAGCAAAGCTTTCTCTATCAAATTAGTGTAGAAGCATATAGCCATAAATACTTAAATATTGAAGATGGAACAGAGGTAATATCACTATAGAAAATAATGATCGACGTCCAGCAAAAACGCCCGCCTGCTCTCGCGAATCCACTGCACCTCTTATGGAGTTGTCTTCGACTGCGCTGAATATATGGGGCCCCCTTGCTGTCGAAGCAAAGGCTACAGCCAATCCCTCCACCACGTAACTATCTGTGGGTTGAAGGTAGGCAGCATAAACCGTGCTGGATTTATTTGCAGTGAGAAACCTGTAAGCATACATCTAAGGTAGTTCACCCATTTCATGCCTCTGGACGAGTTTTCAAATACCTATGTGTATCTTTTTGGCAAGCTCCCTAAAGACAATCTTCCCGAATTGGGGACAGTGCTACAACCTGAAGAAAAACAGTGCAGCATTCCTGTATGCTTGATAATGATGATGATGATGATGATGATGATGATAATGATTATGATGATTTGCTGTCAGCACGTTGTGAGTGCATTCATCCTCGGTAGCAATCGTTTATAGCCCACGGCCGTCAACATTAAATGCATATTTATTATAACAAAACCATCCAGTATCAACGCGCACACGTGGGCTTAACCATTTCATTTTGGTGGCCCCACATGCCTCGAGCTGCGAAAAATATATTGTTTTAGTGGCACTTGTGGTCTTCAAGCTTTGTCTGGCGACTGTACTTTACGTATGGCTCATTCATTGTGTAAACAGAAAGAGGCGCAGTAGACAGCTAAATTAGTAGACAGCTATACCACGTAAGAATAGCAGTTTTATCATCCTTCTAAACTTGTAAACATAGGCATATTCAATAAATTGACACCCACACATGCAAACATGCACACATCTCACTAGATGACCACACGAACTCACTGTCAAAACACTGGAGTAAGCAAGCGCGGTAGCAGAAGCGAGCGAATTGACTTTCGTGCGGCCACTCGCATCAATCAACGCGAACTATGCCGCAAAAAGAAAGCTCACGGCAGCCCCTGTTCCCGTCGATACAGAGCAGAACGCGCCCCCCTCCCAACACTCCCCCTGGAGCCTTGCGCGCGCCGGAATATGGCGCGCTTCTTCCCCATGGAGGAAGAAAAATAAAAACTAGGAAGTAGCGTCACGTGATAATCTTGATACCTAGTTATACAAATTTATAGAGTGATGATGGGAAATAGACCCTCACGTGATAGGCAAGCGGTATATTTATTTGGCTCGCTTTGGTTGCGTCTGCTGCGGGGGTTTCGGAATATGCGTACGTAGTAGGCGTAGCAAACGCACGCCGAGGTTAGTGGAGGAATACCAGCGTGTAAGGCAGTCCGGCCTGTGTTAAGTCAGTCAGGTAACGCGACGAACCACCACACATTAGGTTACGCGGTTCGCCGCAGGCAGGTGCCAAGACTGCAGCGAACCAAGGCGTCGGGTATCCGGCATTGTACTCAACAACCCGCGAGAACCACCTCAAGGACGATTGGGCGCTGTTCAGGACGGTTTAAAGAAAACCAGGAAACCTTTCGCCCTGTAAACGGGCGAAGGTACCCAAGCCGCCCTTCGAGGCGGCGATTCGTTGCATTCAGGGATGTCTTCTGGGACACAGTGACACCTTTCGCCCCCACAAGCATGTCCAGGTGATCACGCGAGCGCCCAAGATCCGCAGCGACTGCTCTCCCTTGCTTTCTTGTGCCCAAGGATGGACTGGCGACCCGGGGACACAAAATATATTTAAGGTCGTGCAGGCCCATATTTAACGCAGATGGTCCCATCGACGCATTCGTTCTGCTCAAAGTATTCGGCCTCTCAGCAGACCGGTGAGACCTCAGCAAGCGCGCGTCAACATTGTAATAACGCCGTACCACAAAGTCTTGCAAAATAGTACCCGTAAATGAGAAGGAAAGGACACAACTTCGGCGTTCAGCGCGCAGGCTAATACTATTTATTTCTGTCACAACGAAAGACGCACAGCAGAACCTTTTACTAAGGGAAAACGCGACAAAAATATCCCGCAAATACATCTACTGTCTTCCTAGGTGCAAAGAAGCGGGACAAAAATTATCAAGGAAATACGCACCGCACTTTGAGGTGCACAACAGTTGATTTTACGATACAGTAGATTGCGCTCGATCATTCTGAGCGGGTTTCGACGAGGCGAAAGCACTGGCCACTCCACTAACCGCTCATAAGCGCAATTGTGAGGCTTTGAAAATTCTCCCGCCATGGGTCAGGCACCCCATTTTTCTCTGTTTCAAAGCAACACGTCTGAAGCAAACAACGACGGGCGCGGTAGCAGACCATTTCCTTCGTGCCTTCATGCCTGCGACCACAGGCGGCCCTAAATGTTACCATGTACCAAACAATCTCGAATGGTCCTACAATCATGTGGGCCTATTCCTACCCAAAAGGCACCGCGCACAAGACCGCAGAGTGCGGCACGGACGGCCTCAGATGAGGTGGGCTTGCCGAGGCTAGTGGAATCACGTGACGCTCCCTCCTAGTATTTTCTATCTTCCGTGTTCGTCCCCGCTTTCCTCCCTTTCGTGTGCGAGACTGAGCCGCGATCGCCGACTCATCCTCTCAGGCTTTTAGTCGCACATACAGCGCACCGCGCGCGTCGACAATTTTATTGGGCTTCATAGGGAACGTCATGGCGACGCGGACGGTGAGGCCGGTGGCTGAAATGCGCTTGGTGTGTCCGTATAATTGCTATCGCAATAAAAAGAACCGACTCACGCTGAGCCAGAGGTAAGAACTGATCGCTTTCATATAATCTGCACACTATCTCGTAAGCATAAGGTCAGCGAACATCAGTGACAAGTCAAAGAACTTCGAGCCCCTTTAACGAACCACGTAAGCGTCTCGATAAGTAATGCGCTCGCGACACTCTGTTCATTAATTTACTTCGACAATAACATAATTCACGCAATATATGGGGTGCGTCGCCTAAGTTTTAATTCACTAAAACGACAGATAAGAGGAGCACGTTGACTAATGCAATTCACAAGGTACGTGTATTCGATGTCAGCTCATAGGTTATATTAGTTGCAGTCAGAAAAAAAGTGAATTCCTCTTCCCACAATCCTGCCTCAATGCAGCGCAGGTGACCGCCTCATTCCTTCCTGTCCTCGCTGAGCCGAACAATTACGGCTCAATTTATTATACACTTGACGATCCGCGAGGATACCACATGCGCTTGCAATTATCACTTGCAATTATTACAGTCGAAAGACAACAGCAACAATGCAGACACCCGAGAAGTCGTTCTGCATTAGTTGTTCACCTATTCCCCGTTTTATGCGCATTACCGCGCACCTAGGGACACTCGTTCTGCGCCACGACACCACCGACGTCGTAATGGCGCCTGTTCTGCTGCTGAAAGCCTCGACCCCATTTGCTATGCCTCCGCATGCCTCGGCGCCAGCGCGCTGGTTTTATCGTCAGCAATGTCAACGAAGAACTTGGATTTAAAAGCCTGCTTTTCACCGGCGTTGTTTAGTGGAATGTAAGCAGCATCAACGCAGCTACCGGATAATTCTTTCTGCTTTTTTGTAGAGGTTAGTAACCGGGAGTCTCTGCATGCAAAGTGTACTAGTAATGCACTTTTTTGTGCTCTTCCCTTGTCTGCAAACATGTTTTCAAACTGCATGGGACTCCGTGCGTGTAATTAGATTATTATTTCTGTCAGTGGTGTTTGAGGATAACCCCGGCCATGGAAAGGATAAAATTGCGACAATTGCAGCAATGTCGGCTAAGACAGACTCGCGACATACTGAGCTAGTTGATATGCTTAATCAAGTTCGAAGCAATCAACAACTTCTTGCGCTCAAAAGAGGCAGCGGTTGAATCTCTAGTTGAATCCCTTGATCCGGTCCAGACGGTTACATGTGCACGTAACTCCCGCAAAAATTCTGTGTATTACGCAAAAAAGTACTGGCCAGCAATGCACTCTTTCTTCTAATAGAACATATATGAAACAAAATTTTACGATTTTGTCCTGGTACCAACCGCGTGTGCGAGGCCGAATCCACGCAGGCTACCGCGCCGGCTAACCGTTCCATCTGTAAGGGCTCGCCACACTAAACGAAAAATAATGTATCACAGAACTACTAATTCTGAAAATTATTACCCTGTTTTTTCACGCATCTTATGATGCACCTCACCCATTTTCTCAGTTCTGAGAAGAAGGCTGAGGTCTTCATTTGGTTTGTTGGGCTCCTCAGAGGCCTTGTCCGGACAAGGACCTCGCTGAGGATACCCAATTTTTGAAATAAGTTGTACCATGTGTTTGGCGCATGATAGCCTAAGTTGCTTATGCGCCATAAAACCCAATACAATACAATACAATACAATACAATACAGTCTCCTTCTTCGCAATGACATGACCGATCAGGTAAAAGGCTGTCTGCCATTTACATTAATGCGCGCAGTTTCTTCAACAAGCGTGACGCGTTGTTTTCTATTATTGATAATTGCTCCGTCGATATAGCCACCCTCACCGAAACCTGGCTCTCTGGTAAGATTTCTGATCATGAAAGTCTATAATGCGAAAATTAATTCACTCTTTATCGATGTGAGAGCGACATGCCCGCAGGTGGCAGTGTTTTTATTACTCTACGTGAAAGCCTCGCATCTGATGTACTGATATTGCAGTCTCCTCTGGCATTGTTTTGCGCGCGTGTAAATATTCTTTATCAAAGCGGTTTCTTGCGTGTCTGTTACAAACCACCGTCTTCATCTAATTTTAGTTTTGATCTTCATGATGCTTTGAATTTCGTAATTACGGGGTTTCCTTGTTCTCTCTTATTCTTCATAGGTGACCTAAATTTTTCTTATTTTTACAGGTGTGTGGAGTCCCCCCACCCCCTCCCCTCCCCCTAAAGTAGTGGGGAATTCATTTAAGTGCGCTTTGTTCCTTCAATGTTGTCTCGATTTTAATCTCGTGCAGCTTGTTCATCAGCCTATCCGATGTTTACGAAATACCGCTACTATTTTAGCTGGGATACTGACTGCTACTAACTGATTCTGACGAATTGCAACAAATGATTGAGGACCTTAACAGAGAGAAGGTGAGAATGGGGTGATGAATAAAATAATGATGAATAGCCGGGCAAGGGAACAAGAGTTCAAGATCGCCAGTAAGCCTCTAGAATCTGTGAAAGAGTATGTTTAACTAGGTCAATTAGTCACAGGGAACCCTGATAATGAGAAGAAAATTCACAGAAGAATAAAAATGGGTTGGATCGCATACGGCAGACATTGTCCTCTCCTGACTCGAAGCTTACCACTATCATTTGAAAAGAAGGCTTAGAATCAGTGCATTTCACCAGTGCTGACATATGGGGCAGGGACTTGGAGACTGACAAAGACATTTGAGAACAAGGACCGCGCAAAGAGCGATGGAACGAAGATTGCTAATCATTACGTTAAGAGACAGAAAGAGAGTGGTTTGGATGAGAGAGCAAACGCGTATAGCTGATATTCTAATTTACATTAAAAGAAAGGGGCTGGGCAGGTCATGTAATTCGCCGGTTAGATAACCGTTAGACCATTAGGGTTACAGAATGGGCACCAAGAGAAGGCAAACGCAGTCGAGGACGGCAGAAGACAAGCTGGAGCGATGAAATCAGGAACTTCGTGGGCGCTAGTTGGAATTGGTTGGCGCAGAACATGGGTAATTGTGTTCTTCAGTTTAATCTAAACGCTTTTGTTCATCCCAATACGTTCATAAAAGTTATCAGAGATTACTTAGAATACCGATTTTGTCGCTGTTAACAGAGATCTTACTTTGCTTATCGCGGACTACATGCCTAATTTTCGTACACGCACAGTGCACGAAGATTGGGACCTGTTTAAACACAGTTGGTTCACTGACAGTTTTACGTATTCCTAAAAGAGAAATTTCTCATTGTTATTGGGCACCAGGGTTGAACACAAGAATCAAACCTTTCCCTTATCCCCTTTCCCCAGCACAGGGTAGGCAGCGGGTCTGAGAAATTGCTAACCTTCCCGTTTTTTTTGTTTATTCCTGCCTCCTCCCCCTCCCCCTCCCCCTCAGATGTTAGACGTTTCCTGAACAGAAAGAAAAAACTAATATTTCGTTGCTGTCAAATGGCTGAGAGCACTGAACTTTGGGCGTCCTAAGTCATCACTGATAATGAATATAAAAAATGCAATTGCTGAGGCTAAGGTGACGCTTTTTTCCAGTGCCCTACCAGTTCTATTACAAGATAACCCTCGAAAATTTTGGAATTTCGTCCCTGGAAACACATGAAAAAAATGTACAGTTGTGTGATGATACTGGTGATACTGTTCCCACAAAAGACTGCTGCGGGCTATTGAACGACGTTTTCGCCTCGTGCTTTTCACCTGCTACGACCACAACAGGTCTGGTCATTCCTTCCCTTGGATTTCACTCTATGGATTTTATTGTGGTCGACCAGTTGGGTATTGAAATTTTAATAGACAGCTTGAAAATGTCCTCGTCTGCAGAAATAGATAACATTCATCCTAAGTTTTTTTTTTTAACAAAACGCAGCTGAACACTCGTCTATAATTCTTGCCGCAGTCTCTTCGCAGTCTTTGCAGTGTTCGTCGTTGCCGAACGACTGGAAGGTAGCGAGACCCACCGTGGTTGCTCAGTGGCTATGGCTTTGGGCTGCTGAGCACGAGATCGCGGGATCGAATCCCGGCCACGGCGGCCGCATTGCGATGGCGGCGAAATGCGCAAACACCCGTGAACTTAGAGTTAGGTCCACGTTAAAGAACCCCAGGTGGTCAAAATTTCCGGAGTCCTCCACGGCATGCCTCATGATCAGAAAGTTCTTTTGGCACGTAAAACCCCCTAATATAATTTAAATTTTTTGGAAGGTAGCGAGGGTGGTTTCACTACATAAACGAGGTAGCAGTCACTCACCCCTTGACCACAGGCCCATATCTTTAACTTAGTGCCCTTGTAAGCTTCTAGAGCACGCCATCTACTCAAACCTTATCTCATTCCTGGAATACGATGTCTTCTTTACTGGCTGCCAACACGGCTTTAAGAAGTTTCTCTCGCCTGGATTCTCGCCTGAACTCTTGATTCTAACTAATGATGTTGTTGAAACTATTCATAAGAAACTAATTGTTGACTGCATTTTTCTTGACTTTGCTAAGGCTTGTCACACTGATTCACATAATTTGCTCCTCCTTATATTAAGCAGTCTTAATATTGAGCCTCAAGTTATTGGCTGGATTGAGTGCTTCTTGCCTCACGCTGACAATATGTGTCTGCTAAGTCCTTTGATTCCCCAACAATTTCAGTAACCTCTGGTGTGCCGCAGGGTCCGCTGCTGTTCCTTATTTATATTATCGATTTGCCTGCTTCGATTAACCCTTCTATGCGGATTTTCGCCGATGACAGCATTTTGTATAGGCTAATTTCTAACAATTATGGCGCCATTACAATCCAATCCAATCTTGACAAAATTGTCAATGAAACTTAACGCTAACTCCGGCAATTATACTTATTCTCTTTATAACAGGAATCTAACATTAGTCGATTCATATAAGTATCTCTATAAGTATTTTAAATCCATAGTATTTAACGCGCGACCTCCCATGGAACAAGCAGGTTGACTTCGTGTAAAAATATGCTAACCGCACACTAGGCTATACGTGCCGCAACTTTTCATCTGCTCCAACTCCTGTCAAATTTACACTTTACAAATGTCTAGTTCGACCTAAGCTTCAACATGCAGGCGCCATCTGGGATTGTCATAATGAGTTACTAAGACAGGCTCCAGAAACGTGAAACTAATCGTGCGACTTGTTTTATCGTACGTAATTAGTCTCGTTACTCTAGCGTGACTTGACTTCTCGCTGCAAGTGCTTTAGACTGTGTTTTTCCATAAAACTTTCCACAATTCCCGTATATAACAGCAATTACTCCTTCCCGTAACCTGGTCACGATAGGCACCGTACCGTGCCTCCATGAGCGATTCCTGCCCCTCCTGTCCCGCTCCTGTCTGCGAGATGAACACTGGGCACCTCCTCTGGACTTGCCCCTCTCTACACGCCCTCCGCAAGAAACACCTGCTTCGATGTAGACCACCCCCAGGTCGGCCACTAGATGTAAACAGTTGGATCATGGGGCGCCACCACCAGACACTGCTGGACTTCCTCCGGGAATCCGGCGTGTATCTACACGTACAAATAATTCTTTATGCCAGAAGGCACGCTGTAGCAATAAAAAAAAATTATTCCTTCCTCCGTCATACAGTTCATCACGTAAGCATCATATTATTAAAGTAGGTGTACCCTCGTGTCGTACTCATATGCACTCCAATTCATTTTTTTCCGCACAGAAGTAATGACTGGAACCAGCTTCTTGCTTTCGTCGCTGCCAGCAATGACAACATTGCCATCGAGAAAGCTGTCACTGATTTCTTTTGTTAATATCTTTTCTTTGTTTGTTGACCCACTCCTCCCTATAATTACCTCCGGCCTTGAGAGGATGCGAATAAATAAATAATAAATCATAGAAAGAACAATTATCTTTGCAAATCCCGCACAATAAAGATTTTATTCCGCAGCTAATTACAAGGGAGTTTCCGTGGGTAAGTACTAAATAACTTTTAAAGATCCACTGCGGTGACTAACCGCTAAGGCGTTTAGCTTCTAAGGACGTTATTGTGGGTTGCATCCTCTGACGCAGCGCCGCCTAACTCTGATGCACACAGAATGAAAAAGTACTCCTGTGGCATACACTGATAATGCGTTAAGGGAACCTAGGTGGCCAAAATTAATTTCCGAGTTCATCACTGCGCTTTCCTTCATAACTTACAGTGCAGATTCTGTAAAATCAATGTCGTGAGTGCATCGCAAAGCATCGAAGTGCTGGAAGATATGTGTGTGGTTAGCGGAAATTGGATTTACAAACAAAAGCGCTGCGCACCCACCTTCCCGCACTTCGGTGTGTTGTGCTGCATTCACGCCGAGAAACAACTTTCTCTAATCGGTACACTTATTCCGTACAATTAAACCCTACAAATTAAATAAAAGAAGTTTAGAAATTGCAAAAATGGCCCTGCCTTCTCCAGCATTTTTTGTTAATCAACCCTCATTCTAAGAACCCTTCGCGTCGTTAATTATCTCTCGTCCTTCCAGAAAGGTTCCGTCATTGTATGCTGCAACTCGAACGCGTTAAACTTGTCCAAAGACTTTCGCTTCCGTTCCCGCATGCGGCTGCAAATGCTTCAGTTGTTCTATCGCTGCCCTCTGGCGATGATGATCACTCAGTACGATGGCGACGGCGGCGATAATCGCAAGAACAATGATCAGGATAAGGATGGTGATACAAGCAATCTCTTGAAACAAGGCTGCTCTGACACACGCCACTCAGCCCGTTCTTGAAATTTCTCCGGTGTATTCAAATTTTCAAACGATCTTTTTACTGCATAAGCTTCACTTTGCTCTGTGGAAGGTTCAATTTGTTGCTTATTATGTCTTTCTTGATGTTACCAACCTTCCAACCTTCCATTCTACTTGAGCCACAGCAGTTTCTGTTGTGCTTCCTCCACAGTCCCTTAAAAGGTGACCCCTGAGTCAAGCTAGGGGCCCTATAACGTAAAACTATTACAATATGTTTCTATTCCAATCTCCTGACGTCAAATTTGCGTAACCACCGACGCAAGCACCGCGTGGTCACCCGCAGGGTTGTCTGTACAGACCAATCAAACGCTCTCCTCGTTCATAGGAGGTCACGTTTGTTTGCTTGAAAACCGAATAACACCGCCTACGCTGAGCGGCTTGTCGCATCTAGTTGGCCGACAAGAGGCTAGGAGAACGCTGAAGTGGAGAAGGATTCACTGGGGCAGAGCCTGTGCACTGAAAATCGATAACCGGATGAAGAGGGTGGTGCCGGCGTCTGCGATTTCTCGGCTTTCCCTTACTTAGCTTGTGGTGACTGGTCGAAAACCACGGTGGCATGCAACGGAAGCTTAAGAATGATGCTAAAGCTGACCCTCAGCAAAGAAGAGTTGGCAGAATGAGGTGGTAAACGTGATGAAAGGTCTCGAAACGTTACACGGCCACGCAAGACGTTTTATTATACGCAAATACACACATGCTCTCCGGCAGGTGCGAGTAGCCAGCGTCTCAGCGATCGGCGACAGCCATCTTTTATTCCTTTCGGAACGGGGCAGCCTGCAGCTATCGGAAAAACATCCGTTTTCCTCCCGTAGATGGCCATGTATTCACAGTAGACGGGAATTCCCCAATATTCAAAACTTCAATGTGAACTGCGCAATTGCGAAATGTAATTGAAATTCGGCGTAATGTCAGAGTTGCCCGGCTAATTGTCATATAATTTGTTTCTGGTCAGATTCGATAAAACAATAGTTACAGCCGTTTTCTGTATCTATACTCCCACGTATAGACGGCAGACGGGAATTCTGTAACGTTTACAACTTCACTGTTAACACAACTTCATTAATTAAAACAAGTAAATGAAACTCGCCGTACTCATAGAGTCGTGTTAGCGGTCAATTTCGCTGGGATTTTTTTTTCAGGATTTGTTTCAGAGCAGTCGCGAGAAAGTAGGCTTTGTCGAAAGGCATTTTTCTGTTCGTCGCCATGATGTTTCCTGGGGGTTGCCATAGACAGCTGAGCTTTAAAATAGGCTTTCTAAATATAAAAAAAATCTGTAGTTTCCCGTCAACGCATTTTTCCACAATGATACTGCTAACATTTTTCTCTTTGTTTTGCTCGTACTTTTTTTCATAGTGCAGATCTTTTGAGATGGTTTTGTCTTTTTACTGTGATTGTATTAGGAGCACGATCCTTAACGCGCAGTTTCGACGAATATTCAATGTCATGTGAACAAGCAGTAAAAAACTAGGCGGATCTCATGCACTGTGTGGATCGCCGTAAGCGAGGCTTTCTGTGCAGTTTACCTCGATTGACAATAATGGGCGGTGATGTTTACGGTGGGTTGTTTAAGTGTATCGGCATTTAGTGCACTACTAGAGTGGTGAGTTGGCGTTAAACGTTACATGCCTGCTCACTTCTGTTTGCCTATGTTGTACACAGAACACAGAGCGGGGCATGTTTGTTCGAGGCGTTGTGGTGCACCATTATTCATAGACAGCGAGAAGGTGAGCACTTTCATTACCTCAGAGAGAGCAACGCATCATGGCAGAAGCGTTACACCCTAATTAAACTGCAGGGCTTTACGGGCTTAGCCCACACTCTGATTATGAGGCACGCGACAATGGGGGACTTAGTTTAATTATGGTCAGCTGGGTATCTTTAACGTGAACATACATATGAGTACATGAGCGCTCTTAGATTTCGTCCCCTTCGATATGCGGCTGCCGTGGTCGGGATCAAACCCACAGCCTCGAGCAACCCCATTGCCACAAAACTAGAGTGGCGGGTACAGAAGTGTTGATTGGATGAGTGGCCGCTTCCGTAGAGTGGTCTAGATGCGGCGGTGCTTTAAGCGGGTTTGCGTCCGCAAGCCGTACGTAATCTGTCCGCTTGGTACATGTGCAAGGTATTTATTTTAATGCAAAATCATTATATGGCTCATGAAAGCGGTAAATCCGGCGGCATTGTCGGATACGGTACAATAGGTCACGTAACTCCAGAAACGCGCATGTGCCACTGCTCGTGCGCATGTTGCCTTCTTCCACAGCTGGCTCCGGTGCCGCTCATGATGCCAGCGTTCCCATACTGCCCCTTCCTCTGCAAAGGCGCACTGCCAGTCGGCGTGCTTATTTCGCTGAGTTCAGTCGGACGCTCCAATGGAAGAACCTTCGAAGGAGATGGTACAAAAAAATCACGTGGTCATTAAGACCGACCGCTACGGTGGCCGGTCTGTATAGAGCCCCGCGCGTCCCCACGCTGCCAGTCTGTACGCTTAGTTCAGTGAGTTATGTCGTGGGCTACGATGGACGAACCTTCGATTTCGACTTTCCAGCTTGTAGCTGCACCCGGCTCCCACGAAGTTCCACGCAAGCACGCGAAAGAGGCCGATGCACGTGATGCGGGAAATGATACAAGGCAACCGGGAACACAATACCATTACGTTTCGTAAAATTAGTCGTCATCGAGAAGACGTCGCAATGCTTTCGCATTCATCCACGTAGAGATACATAAGTGCACTTGACGTTTCCAGGAATAGTATAAACATACCGCAGCGTGGCATAAATTTAAATCTATCCAGTTTGTTCGCGACTGCTGCCGTGTCTAGTACTAGCATTTGCTTGCCTTCTTGTCTGCATTTTCTCTCTCCCACCCTCCCATGTATGCGAGCTGCGAGCGAAGAGGGGCAAGGCTTGAGGTGATTGACCGACCACGGAAGACTCCGTCCATGGCAATGCTCGCTCAGGATCTGAGAGGAGCCTTCGACAATGTAATCACTCGAAGATACTCGGAAACCTACAAGCCACCGACTGCGGCAGAAGAATCTTTCCATATGTTCAAAGCTTCGCGAAGAACAGATTTTTGCATATCAACCTGGGAGATCCACGATCCAGCTCCATCAGCATGGGAGACAAAAGAACCCCGCAAGGGACAGTTCTGTCACCTCTGCTCTTCAACTTAGCCATGAGCCGCCTCTCCGTTCTGTTGAACGAGATTGATGGCATTCCGTACATTCTCTATGCCGATGAGATCACCATCTGGAAAACCAAAGGCAATTTAGGTCACATTGAAGCCAACCTATACAAGCAGCAGCCACGGTCGTGCAGTGCTATGTCAACAATTGCGGCCTCCAACGCTCCCTGGAAATATCGGAACTCCTCATCTTCCGGAAAAAAGGAGATCAGGAAAACCAGGACATCAACATAGACGGAGAGTGCATACAAGAAGTAGAAAATCTCAAGGTTCTTGGCGTGACTATTAACAAGAAAAGCAACAACGAAGTCAATACAGCTAAGTCCCGGAACGACGCAGATCAAGTCAGTAGAATTATTGCTAAGGTCACGTACAAAGGAAGGGGTATGCTCGAAAAGGACACCTTACGCCTGTCCAGATATTCGTGGTCAGCTGGATAGTCTACGCAGTCCCATAATTCAACCTGGAAAAGCCAGTTGTCAAGAGATTAGACGCCATGCTCCGGGCAGTCTACTGTCAAGCACTGCCTCTGAAATGCTCTACCGAGAGACTACTGCAGCTCGGCAATGATAAAACAGCCCAGGATCTCAACATACGCCACCTCTCAGCCAAAACCATACGTCTAGGAAGAACCGAAACAAGATGACAAGCCCTTCACGACCTAAATTCGAAATCCCATACCTTATGGATCAACGTGTCGATTTTCCAAAAGCCTGGCGGGGGCAATTCAATGCAATCCCCTGCCCATCGATATGCACCCGTGCTACCATGAAAATAGAAGAAAAACTTGAGCAACAGCAATCCAAAGAGACTTCTTCAGTCGAGAGGGCACACTCGTCGAGAGGGCGCACACATCAGTCGAGAGAGTGCAATCGATTGTATTGCCCCACGGACGGTCGCAGACGAGGATATAACGTTAATCAACGGGGCAACTATCAAACGCAATAAACTGACGACAGCAAAGGAGGTAGCTGTCGCACTAGCGGTGAACCATCCCATCTCACATTTCATGCTAACAGACTGCAAACCCGCGCTCAGGAGTTACCTTTAGGGTAGAATCGCACCATTAGCGGCTAAGATTCTCGAAACCTAGAAGGCACAGCTGACGTCAAGCATCTGGTCTGGGTACTACGGCATCAGGGTATAGCGGGGAATGAGAGTGCACACACTGCTGTCCAAGTTTTTCTCCCCCAGGATGTACACTCCCCCTCCGATACTCCTGTGTACACGAACGTGCTAATAGCATACGCGGACCTCCTCCAGCCTAACCCTTCCCGTGGCAAAGGAGCTGAGCAAGTCGCAAGAACTATAACTCAGAATGTTACAGACGTTGTCTTCTAACAAGCCGCACAAATTACATGCCACAAATCCAGGATTTTTCAACAAGAAATGTAGGTTTCGTGGGGAGAAAGCAGAATTTTATCACATGGTATGGGCCTAGAAAAAGCATCGGGCCCTCGATAAAATAAATCAGCAAATAACTGACGTGTGGAAGGTAGCTCTGTCGAGCTCAGATGTCAAGAGCCAACAAGAGCTCATTCAGAGAGCACGGGTAGCAGCCTTCGCAAACGGAGTCCCGGACTAGGAGTGCCGACAACATCAACCGTCCTTTTTTGAAAATATACCAATAAAGATTTTCATGATCATAGCTCGTTTCGTGGTGGCGTTCGTTCTACACATTTGCTGCCTCCTCTCCCTGCCTTTTAGCTGGCATTCTATCTATCTCCCCTTGTGACTGTTGTATGTTAGTACAAAGTACGAGCTGTAGTTCTGCGATGATTTTGTGCGGGGTCACTGATAATTGCAGCAGACGAAAGGATATCGTGGTTGTGCCTAAGAAGCTCCAGACGGCATTGTGGCGACGTGATGAAAAGGTCCAAACAAGTTGTCCCTTCGTCTTTGCTCTATAAAGCTCTCCCGTCATATATTCACACCTCTCGACGCGCTGTACAAGGCAGAGTCAGCGCCCTGCAGCTACAGCTGCAGTGTAGAAGTCGAAAGAAGAGAGAAAGAAAACTTCACTTTAACAAGCCGGCTCTGGTAGCACTGCTCAGTTTTATGCTGAGCCTTCAAGATGGGTCTGCGGTACGACTAATAAGCATGCACGACATACCAGCTTTGGCTGACGGCGGCATTATGCAGATACAATGAGCAGTGTCTATAGTGCACAGTGCCACTTTAACTTCCACATTCAATTATATTACAGCTTAGGAGGTAACCACGGATATGCCAAGCTGAAGGTATTATCGAGGAAGGAACGTAGGGTTCACGATGGTCCTAATGAAGTCAGTGTTCTGTTCCTTCATTTGGCGGGCTCGGCTGATTTCTTCCTTTCTATGTTGCGCTGTACCAGTTTTAGAATGCAATACCAACTCGCCTAATCCTCAACCCTTATTATACATAACATTATTTTATGGATAGTAAAATGAAATACTTGGCTGCGCTGTCACTGGAACCTGTTTCTAGAGCACGATGGCGTCGTAATGCTGGAATGCAGCGCATAACGTCGGCCGTCGGAGGCCCCCGAACATATATAGTCTGGCTTGTTGAAACATGCTGCCTAAGCTCAATGTTTCTCGCTGAGGCAAGACGACGGATTGGGTACCATCATTATTTAGCTGAAAAGCATATTTCGCGCATTTTCACTTGGGAATCTGCTTTGCAATCCAATTATACAGTCCGATTTCACGTTCTCATAATGCAGTCACATATTAAATTCTCTCTTTGTGCAATCAGATTCTCCAACTTCGTTACGCAGTCCCATTTTGCATTCTCGTTGTGCACGTGGGTCACCTCCTACTGTTCTCGCCATTATACTTCGCCTCCTAGGCTTGATTCCTGTAGTCTTTCTTTTTCATGATATGAACCTTTGCATAGAGTGTCAGTAACCATTTATTTAAAAGGTGTTCACAAATTTCCCAGTCAAAAGTTTTAATGTCGCCACGATGCCAAATTGTGACGAGTGGTCTACCATTATTGAAGGACACATGCACAAATTCTCAGCGAAGACCATTTACCCGTGACATCTGCGCATGTGTAAATTTTTGGAGAGCGGTGTACAACAATACGCTGCCTCCCTCTAAATGCTGTTAATGTACGTGAATGTTCGAACTAAATCTACACAATACCGCACAATCACATACGGGGACCTAGAGGCGTGGTGATCCGATGTGCAGTAACATATAACCACCACCGGTGCGTTGATCTTCTAACAATCTATGGGAAATTTTCAATACATAAACAAGCTTAACCCGCCCTAAATTTGGCTGAAATGGTGCTAGCAGATTGCGTTTGTAATCTGAGCCCGTTGACCCCACAGGATTCTAAAGAAAAGAGTGTGTTGGTGTTATCCCAACACGGCTAACACCAAATAGGTTAAATAGGTATATATATATATATATATATATATATATATATATATATATATATATATATATATATATATATATATATATATATATATATATATGTGTGTGTGTGTGTGTGTGTGTGTGTGTCATACACGAACATTATTTACTTGAATTTTGTTAGCTTGTAATAATTTGTCATGCAAATTCTTTCTGTTACTCTAACAGGTGCTGCAAAACAATTGCGCTATCGGCTAGAAACATTTCCCCAAAAAAATGCGTACCATAAAGAAAATAGCTCCCTTCAGGCTCCAGAGGCGGTAACTAAATCAGCCGCAAGTAAGGATATTTGAACAGCGGAATATTTTAACCAAATAAGCCTAAATGTGCGAGAAACGTGGCCCTAAATATAAGTCAAATGCCGAATATTTTTTATTTAAAAACAATGTTGAATATAAAGCTTCGTAATGTTTTTTAGACATCTGTTTTTTAAATCCCTGCTTGCTGTATTTCATACAGAGACGTGACGTTGTCCGCAACTGGATGTCATGACAACTGAGAATGTTCTACATGAGAAACTGAAATTTCATTACACAAGTGCACAAGTGGCAATGACAGCAATATAACAAAATATTATTACGTCAGTAGATGCATATAGTAGAATTGTTTTGGTTTAGGAATCTAAGTTTAGTACTAAAGCATTTCAGGTTGTTTTCAATGACGAGAAAACAGTGAAATAGCCAGAGAACATGTTTTTACACCTCGTATTTTAGCTATAGTCACGATGTATGCTCGTCCTCAGCGGTACTCAAGTGTCGAACTTCTTCGAATACAACAATCAGCAACCATCGTGCGACCAGCAGCTTCATTTTCTAACGTGCCAATTGCAATTTAGTGCATCCAATGCATCCGAGCAGGCATTTCAGGTGTCTAAGGGCCGCAACAGGCTAAACATCGGCTCTGCAGCTACGTTTCCAGCTGAAGTGCTCGACATCGCAACGACAGGTCACTGCTCTAAGTGCAAAACCCACGCACCTGCAGCTCCACGTCACATTATGTGGAACTGTGCGGCCGCTACTCAACTAAAGCACAAGCTCCTCGAGACCATGCCCTTCCAACTTAGACCTGACACGTTGGCATCCCCGACCATTTGTGTCATCCCAAGCAAGCGCTGGACGACGCCCAGACTGTCTCGGACTCCATCGCAGCCCTTATCGGTCAGGCAAAACTGCCACACGTCACCTCAACGAGTACCTTCTTATCTCTATAAACCAAATTATTCGTCTCTCCGTCCATGCATGATTCACCAAGAGTTGACGCCGTAACCAATAAGAATTCAATCAAAAAAATCTGTCTCTACCTTTCTGTCTCTCTCTGTGAGCACACAACACGCAACATCTTAGTAGAAGTGGATATTGTGGGCTACGCATACAGGGCTTTTTCTTCAGAAGATAGCCGCGTATTGGTGATCAAGCACACATCGTCCTGCTCGTGAAAACTGAGCTGATGGCACAAACAAGGCATACTTGCCAATGATTATGACAAGCCTTAAATATGGCAGATAACCAGAACGGAAGATGCGCCAAAACTCTTTCATTGGCGACATGATTTTGGCTTCTAGCGCGAAGTGAAACACGGACACAGAAAGGAGCAGACAGGACGAGCGCTAACTCTCAACTAAATTTTTATTGAAACGAAGAACATATATATAGGTGATTGCAAAAACCGTAGCATCAGAACATGACAATGTAAATGCATCAGTGTAATCATCAATGTAAAGGTTTCACGCTAGAAATTATCCAGGGCAACAAATTACAATTTCTAGATCTGTGCCTAACGTTCCAGGATGAGCATGTCTGTTGGCATTATTCGCCTAGGGCCAACATCCACTGCTAGAATTTCCTTCTTGCCATTCTAAACTTGTTAAACAGGGGATAGCTTATTCAACTTTTAGGTCTGCCATTACTAAATCATGTCCGAACAATATGCAACAAAGTTTTTCACAACAGATAGAAAGGCTTGGAAAGGCTAGCTATCCCGTGCATTTATTATCACTAACCTGCGAAAAACTTGTAAAATGGGTTAAAAGCCCTGGTAAGAAACAAGAAAAACAGAAAAAAGAAACAAAATTTGCTGTAGTACCCTACGTACATAGATTATCCCATGGTTGAAGGAATGTGGCCAATAGGTATGACGTCAGTACCGTTTTCTCGGCCCCACGAAAGTTGGCTAACATGTGTCCTTTGATAAATAGGAGACTTGAACAGGAAGGCAAAAAAAGAAAAGATGATTGCGGAGTTAAACATGTGTCCCCTTTAGTGCCTTGCAACACGGGCGTAGTTTATCAGATTCCACTCGAGAGTGGGAAAGCTTACATTGGACAGAGTGGTAGATGCATTAACATTAGACTAAAAGAACACAAACATTCACTACACAACCCTAACGCATCACATTTAGCTGCACATTGTTTCGATTGTGGATGCAAACCTTTCTTTGAAGACAGAAAAATTCTTTCTAGACACAGATGCCAAACCACGAGGGAAATTATCGAGGCTTTCCACATAAAAAGATTAGGAGACATTTGCGTCAGTCATGCTTCGTTGTCTCTGTTAGATTGCGAATTCCAGTACCTTCGCAATACGTGTACTAATCTGAAATAATTTTTGTTCTTTGACTTCCATACCCACTGACATGTTTAACTGATGCCTTTACATTGTCATGTTCTGATGCTACGGTTTTTGCAGTCACCTATATATATGTTCTTCGTTTCAATAAAAATTTAGTTGAGAGTTAACGCTCGCCCTGTCTGCTCCTTTCTGTGTCCGTGTTTCACTTCGCGCTAGAAGCCAAAATCATGTTACCGTACCAACTCGCCCAACTGTCTATCCTTTTGCATTTCATTGGCGGAAAGCAACACCGAAACCATACACGGCCTATCAATAATAAACACTTAAGAAAAAGAAAAATAATTAGCCTCGTCGACCAAAATTCACTGTGTCAATTATTTGATGATGTCATTATTATTTGATGAGTCAATTATTACAGTGATGTTGCGAGACGTCTCGCACATGACATCTCTCTACTAACCCTTTAAAATTGACATGCCGAGAATGACGAGGCCGCCTTTGACGAAGAAAGGTTCACCTATCGAAACGTTGGCCAGCCTGTCTGAGGCACCTTATCCCTGTTTATAACCTGAACATTAATGTGATTTTTAGCGTTTGATATACGTGCTTGTTTCGTGACCATTCGTTCGTGGTCGGCGACAGCAACAATTCGAGAAAAAAACGCGCTAACATGATGCTAAACTTAATGGGACAGACAGCCGCTTTCGCAGTAAAAAAAAATGTCAAAGTCGAAAGAATTGCTGGAGTCATGAATTCGCTCAGGTGGATTGATGTGTGGTTACTACGGCATCTGAGTCAGGACGATCACATGGACAAAATGTGTCTTGCACCACGGGCTTCGAGCAGTGCAGGCCGCACAAGAAATCATGGAGCTTTTAACAGAGCCGATTGTGGACAAGAGCCTTCGAGTTAAGACCGATGTTCCAATGCTGTCGACGTACGCGAGCAATTCTTCCGTGAATAAGAACGGTTGCCTTCTGCCCTCCTTGATGCTCGAATAGCCTCCTACAGCTGAAGTGTCTAGATGAAGTCCTCACTACGAAATATAGCATTCATGCATTGCTGTCATAAATTCTAGGCTGGTAGCTGAACAATATATAAGTATTTAATAATGCGAAAGTATTATTTACCCCATTACGCGAATATCCATCGGCGTCGGTGGCGTGACCTATCGGTGGTACCAAAAATGACCGACAGCGCAAAAAGGTAAAACGCGTCAAAAATGCTTGAAGTCAGATTTCTCATGGAGATTCCTGTAAACAAAGGAAGTTAATGGCTTTTAAAAAAAGTTGTCTTTCGTTATGGGTGACAATCGAACCCGGGCCGTCGGGGTGTGAGACGATCACGCTTCCCGACGCCACGGCGGCTCCACGGTTCTGGATGACTAAAGGTGAGGCCTAATGCGTGCGTCATTGGGCACGTGACCGCGTAGCCAATCGGGAGGAGGTGGCGCCACGTTTTGAATGTGCATATAAAATGAGCACGCTGCTTCCCACGCCATCACTTGCTCCTCGGATTTCATCGGTGCTGGGTCTACTGCGATGGACTCTCGACGCAACATTATGATTGTATAAAATGAGCCGGTCTGTGGCCAATAGATATGCAAACACACACACCGAATCAGTAGAAAGAACCTCAGTGCCTGTCGAAAACATTATTCGAGAACACTTCAACAAAACGACTCTAATGCTTTCGCAATCCCACACGTACGTAAGCAGTCTTAAGTGTCTCTGCCAAATTTTTTATGGCTACCGGCTGGAAGAAATTCCGTGTTAGGAAAAATTTTCCACTGCAGGCATCGCAGAACCATTTTAAAGCATGATTTTAATTAATTGAATATATACACCGCCTCTCAGTTCATGTGCATTGTTGTATTAGCAATACACAGCGCTTCTGATAATGTATTGCATATCTTAATGCAACAATTATGAATAAAACACGTAGCTGATAAAACATAAGTCAAAACAAGCAGTTTTTAAACGCTATTCCCACAATATGCGTTGAATCTACAGCACTTGAAGCAAGATATACGGCCATAGAAGAGCATAAGGGGCCTTTCTTGAATTAGTAGCTGAGAAAAACAGCGGCTACATAAAGTTAGAAGAGAAGGAACGTTGGAGGATTCAAACTTGGTGAGTTTAAATCATTTTACTAACCATTCATCATCCCTAGTATCGCTTTACCGCAAACCTTGTTTTGTTCACTGAAACATAAGATGGAGTTCCCTAGAGTTCTCGTTCCCTACTTTCCACCGCAGCGTTGGGGTGTGCGATGCGGTATATCGCCCTGTTTATTCAGGCAAGCGTGCGTTGGCGGATGGTGTTCAAAGCGATAATGGAATGCCTCAGAAGAAAAATGAGCAACATAAGGTGTCCAGTTTGCGATGCAGCGTTCTTGTTAAGCTGATCTGAGCTTAACTTGGAAAATAATGGAGAAGCGTAGGAGTCAGCTAATCGATCTGCATACGCGAAAACACTACAGTGTGCAATTACGACGGAGGGTTGGGAATACGAATAGAGCAAGAGAGAACTTGTGTATAAACGTCGAGAATAGAATGGATGGCCACGCACGCACGCACGCACGCACGCACACACACACGCACACACGCACACACACACACACAACCACACACACAACACACACACACAACACACACACACGCGTGCGCGCGCGCGCCTACAAGCGAAAGTCTAAGGTACCACGTACAGAGATAGAGAGAAGAAAAATTTTGATGACAGGCAAAGTGCAGAAGTCGTCCGGAGAAATTCGTCGCTGACCGGCTATTCCACAACTGGGGGAAGTATTATAGATACATAAGGCAAACAAGAAGATGAGGTGATGGTGCAGTACTACAATGAATGCTAGTGATCAGTGTTATGTACGGTATGCACTCTGGCACAATTTTTACAGATGCGCGACAAATATTGTCCTAATTTACTGAAAACTACTACCATGTTATACGGCGTCCGTACGCAAATGTGCCCTACATACAAAGTACACTGATAAGGTGCATGGAGACATTACAGGTATTTAGGTCCGGCGAAAGGGTAAACGAGCATTCTATATATAGGCGTCTATGACACCAGTTATAAAAAAGGAACACATTTGCCCGCTTTTATACCGCAGCAAGTACCGATCCACCTAGCTTGCAGGTAAGCAGGGCCTCTTAGAACATATTACTTTTTAATATTCTGCTGGTTGTTCCATTGTATACCGCTTTATAGATATATTGAATAATTTGAGCTTCACGATGTCGTGGCAGCTTTTGTCTTGTTCTTTATCGGTAATCTTCTTTAAGGAAGAGTAGAGCTCACGGAAGGGCAACTGAGAGACCAGACAAGCTTACTTTCTTTGTCTGCCAATTCTTCCGGAAGAGCTTGAATGATAGAGATGGTCAGTCGGGAATCCTCGCAGTAGTGTACCAAACAGAGTGATGGAGAGCTTCTATTGCCCTACGACTGAAGCGGCGGATGAGTGGCTTCGCATGACAAACTAGCGGCAGTGCCAAAAAGACGCATAAATTGTTGGGCGATGTGACGGCTCCTCAAGTCCTGGAGTCACCGGCAGCTTGACAATTTCGCTGACAGTCAAGAAACACTTAGAAGTGAGCCGGTTGAACACATCCTCAACAATGTCTTTCAAGATGTTGCTTACTTTGTCAGCCTCGGATACACTGGCATGGACACGACGACAGAAAACTGAAATGCAATATATCTGAGTCACTTCAATTATGTAGTTTGGATCTTATTCGAATCGACAGTTTAATAAATTCAACTCCGCGAGTGTTATCCCGGAAAAGAATGTATGACGATTGTAGCATACAGCGAGTAAAAGCTGTGAAACGGGTTATTACTGACTGAGCACTTCAAACGGCTGCTGTTTAGCCTAATTTCCTTGAAGAAAAGTACTAAGTTAATTCCACGGAGCGGCCAGAAATGCAAAGATCGCTTCACATGAGTACGAAGGCCGTTAAGTCGTTTCCTCTATCACTGTTTTCAGTAATATTGTTGCGCATCTCTTTACCTTTCCGTAAATATTTTTTTTCTTGTCCCACTATCTGGTTGCAGAATGCATATTGACATCTAAGAGATACCGTTGAAGGGGGCTAGCGCCAAGGAGGTTAAAGTTTTTATATAACCTCAATTTTAATATAACCTCCTTGGCTAGCGCCAAGAACGTGTATCTCTGGGCTCGGGTAGTTCCTTTGTTTCATTTCTTTCACTAATATTGCGTGTAACAAGTGCGACGATTTCGCACCTTTCTTTTGTTTCTGATCTTCGCGCCAGAACTGTAGACGCATGCATCGGATGCTTCTTAAGAGGAAGCTCTAATTCAGGGACAACTCAAACTTCTAAATTCAACTGCATGTAAAACGCAGAACTACTGTTATGAAACAACGGGTGGACTTCTTCATTGTTTAGAATGGTCCCACAATAGTCCTGTTAACAAAATACTGGTATGTCTTACAACGGTGTGCAAAGATATATTCTGTACATTTTAGATACTTCAGTGGGTGCGGTTTGCAAAATGGTGATATCGTATTTAAAATTGAGTTACACAGTTGAAAACTTCGTAATTGAGATCTTTTTTTTTCAATTGTGCTATGTTGGAAAATTTTTTTTTAAATATAACCGCCTAAAAATTTACGGCCGAACTGGTCTCACGATGACTGTCGGGGGCAATGCGAAGAGCAATCAAGCAATGTAGCGAGATACCGTATTCATGAATTGACGCTTAATAAATGCGTGTGGTGCAATTATTAGAGATTCGTTGCTTCGGATATACGCCACATGCTACAATATCGTCCTACTTTGTTATGGCACTCGCAAAGGTCGCCTATAAACATGGAGGCATGCCGACGATTGTATGTCGCTGACGCATTGGCGATGGAATGACGAAGATGATATCGATCCAACGGCAACGACGTATAACGATGACGGATGACTACAATGAGATGTCCTTATTTATATTATGGAAATAGTGTAACGATGAGAACTTAACCAGGACGACATGATGACAATATGACCCCGACTGGATCATGACAGCCGAATAAAAAGCGACAATGATCACGATGGCCCTTCCTAGACGCCATGACATACTAGCGTCTGTGTGACGACGACGCAATGACGACAGTGTCAATACAATGGCCTCAAAATCACGATTGAGTAAAGACAGCATGACTAAGCGAGAATGACGAATTAGAATGAGATCGGTTGATCGACGAAGATGGCTCAATGACGACGGCATGAGGACAACAGGATGACGAAGTTACAGTGATGACGAAGAACTGCGAAGGCATACCTAGGACGATATGACAAAGAATGAAGGTATGACGACAGTGGGTTGACAATACTGAAATGATGACGGCGCTAAAACGACAATGTGTCGACGGTGGCATCACGACAAAGTTATGACGACGACATTACGAGGGTGGGATGTCAAAGTTAGAGAGATGACGCTGGAACGACTGGCGACTGGATCCTGACAACAGTGTATTACTACGAATACATGACGACGACTGTAGGACGATGATGAACATGGCATAACAACGGCATGAGAACAAAAGGATGGCGAGTGTATAATACAAATAACATGAGAACTGTATCCCGAAACCTGTATGACGACGATGGCGTGAAGACGATGGCATGGCAAAAGTCGAATGACGAAGCTGCAGTGAGGGTGATGGCACGACCACGACGCATTACGACGACGGTCTGAGAATGAAGGCATGATAGCGACTGTCCGACAGTGACGACATGACAAGGTTGTCATAATAACGATTGAATGACAACATCACGATTGCAATTCAATGACTAGGAAAGACTGGCATTCATGGAAAGATGAAGGCATTATGATGACATTACTGAATTGAAGACAGTGATAAAACGACGATGGCATGACGAGCGTAGGCAGAGATAGCTGGAACGAGGTGGACTTGTTCACGACGAGCATGTGTTCACGACGAGCATCTGGAACGACGAGCGTGTGTTCATCCTCGTGAGAGCATGAACACATGCTTAGTGACCTCAGCTGTCAGGCAACTTTAATAACCACTGGGTCGAAGTAAGAGGCGCGACTACGACAGCATGATGACAGAACACGAAGCTTGAATGATGACCATTGAACGACCACGACGGCATCAGTATGGCGATGTGACAACGAATGCATGACGACTGTGTGGCGATGATGGCATGCCGTCACCGACACGACTAGTGTGGGATGACAAAGCTTGAACGACGGCGATATCCCAACCACGACACCATTGCGATAAAGGCTCATTCACACTATGCCAACACGACACCTATTTCGGTGTGCTGACTGACGGCGACAGCGTTTTTTCTTCCGTGTCAACACCTCTGTCACATTCTACCGACTCCGAGCTCTCCGCCGACCGTCGACCGATTGCCGGCGTCGGTACAGTGTGACAGAGGCGCCGACACGAAGGAAAAAACGCTGTCGCCGACAGTCGGGAGACCGAAATCAGTGTGGTGTTGGCCTAGTGCAAATGAGTCTTAATGAGCGCATACCTTGTGGCCCAAGCTATTAAACAACTTGGGCCACTGGGTCCATGTAGAAGGCGTGACGACGACGGCACGATGACGGTAAGATATTACAAAGATGAAACGATCGCAATGGAATGACCACGACTGCATTACGACCAACCCGCCGTGGTTGCTCAGTGGCTATGGTGTTGGGCTGCTGAGCACGAAGTCGCGGGATCGAATGCCGGCCACGGCGGCCGCATTTCGATGCGGGCGAAATGCGAAAACACCCGTGTACTTAGATTTAGGTGCACGTTAAAGAACCCCAGGGGGTCAAAATTTCCGGAGTCCTCCACTACGGCGTGCCTCATAATCAGAAAGTGGTTTTGGCACGTGAAACCCCATAATTTAATTTAATTTTAATTACGACCAAGAGGAGCCCAGCTGATCGGTGAGTTGGACAGCCAAGAGATCGAAATCCGCTGGTTTCCTGCGCACATGGGGTCTGTCGATCCATCTCGGAAGAATTTAAACGAGATGGCTAACGCAGCTGCACGAGGGCTTACTATCCGTGCACTACGCGACCAGGACCTTAATAATATACAGGTGGAGAACAGGGACCAATTACTTACATATAATGAAATCACAAGGCATTACTACATGAACAGAAGGGAATTCCCAGTGCCACACGCTAAGCTCAATAGAGCTCAAGCGGTGACTCTGAGATTGCTGCAAACAAGAACTTATCCAAGTGCAAACTTTATTAACAAGATATATCCTGAAAGAGAGATACCAATCAATTGCGAGAAGTGTAATGGCATCATTACTCTGGATCACATGCTTTGGCAGTGTCCTGTGACTTTCACAGACTGTGACAAGGAGAGAGACTGGTGGCAGCGAGTCCTACACAGTGGAGTTCTTTCCGATCAAGTACAGGCCGTCCAGAAGGCCCATGATACGGCGGTAAGGTTAAACCTTACTGTCCCGACGTGGGAGCCGCCTGCGTCAACCTAAGGGTTGATCTTCAGGACATTAATAAAGTTCATCATACCATACCATATACCAAGAGGAGCACATACCCAGTAGCGTAAGCAGATAGGCAACATAGGCCATTGCGTCGGAAGAGATAGATAGATAGATAGATAGATAGATAGATAGATAGATAGATAGATAGATAGATAGATAGATAGATAGATAGATAGATAGATAGATAGATAGATAGATAGATAGATAGATAGATAGATAGATAGATAGATAGATAGATAGATAGATAGATAGATAGATAGATAGATAGATAGATAGATAGATAGATAGATAGATAGATAGATAGATAGATAGATAGATAGATAGATAGATAGATAGATAGATAGATAGATACCTCAGAAAATTCGATGCAGTGTTTACCGCTACAAATGGCTTGCTGTTCCCACGCGTTTAGACAAGTGCGCCTGAGATAAAGTTTCCATTGAAATCGAGACTCATGTCCATGTTACCGATCAGGTAATTGAGAAATCTGCGGAGCACATTCAATCCCTCTGCATGGCTTTCACAGATTATTTGAAAGCATTTGATTCAGCAGAAATACCAGCAGTCACGGAGGCATTACGTAATGAAGGAATACAGGAGGCATACGTGAATATATTGTGAAACATCTACAAGTTTTCCGCAGCTACCTTAATTCTCCATAAGAAACGTGGTAAAATAGATATCAAGAAAGGCGTTAGGCAAGGAGGCACAATTTCTCCAATGCTATAAGAAGTATTTTATAATAAGTATTCAATGCTTCGATGTATTCAAGCTATTAAATAGAAAATAATTACGAGGGAGTGTTAACGACGAATATCTAACAACATCCACGCTCCATATGACATTTTCCTGTTCAGCAACACAGGGGATAAATTGCAGCAAATGATTAAGGGCCTGCACCAAGAAAGTATGAGTATGGTTGAAAATGAACTTGGAGAAGACAAAAGTAATCGGAAAAGCTTGGCAAGGAAACAATAATTCCTGATTGCCAATCAGACAGACCATGCAGGAGAGCGTTTATCTAGGTCAATCACTCCCAGGGGACCCTGATCACGAGAAGGAAGTTTACAAAAGAATAAAAATGGATTCTACTGCATACGGATGGAACGAAAAATGTTAGGCGTAACGTTAAGAGACAGGGAGGGAGCGGTGTGTACCAGAGAACAAACGCGGATAGCCGATATTCTAGTTGACACTAAGAGCAAAGGAATGGATTTGGGGCAGATAACCGTTGGATCATTAGAGTTACAGAATAGGTGGCAAGGGTGGAAACGCGTATTCGAGGATGGCAGAAAATTAGGTGCCGCGAGAAAATTAGGAAATTTTCAGAGGGAAGTCGGAATCAGCTTGCGCAAGGCCGGGACGATTGGAGATCGCTAGGAGGGTCCTTCGCTGCAACGCACACAAAAATTCGCTGATGATGATGGTGGTGGTACCAAGACCTTGCAATTCTACTTTTCCGTGTTTTGGGCAGGAAAATCTCAAATGTTTCGAAGAAATACTCTAAGCCGGCACATCGCGATTGCTCGAGTGAGCGTTATCTCAAGGGCAATATTTTCGTCACACCCTTTCATCGATTGAGTTACCGCAGAATACGCAGCAACCAAAATAATAGCTGACTCATCTTACTTTAGAATTTTAGCAGGCAGGCATCAAGAATCTGATCGCCCTATTGCGCGGATAACCATAACCAATCCCAGAGAGCAAACATATGGCCCTTCGAAGGTCTTGAAATGTGAGCCCTTGTTCCGTGATTGAACCCAGTAACACCTGGTTGACTAGTTTCTCTTTCATTATCATCTTTTATTGTGTGCCAACCGTCTCATTACATTTTCAGCAGCGTAGATGGCGAATTCGAAAATGTGTCGCATTCCAACGTGTGTCAGCAATTCCTTTACGCCAAACACACGAACGATGTTGTGCGTGGGAGCGCAATTTGGTTCTTGGATATGGACGACCTTCGGTAAAATCCACGAAAGAAGATACTTGCAATTAATTGATAGGATTGGATGTTCGGTTTTGCGGGGTCAGAACAGCCTATATAAATTTTATTCCTGGTACGAACACGGTTTCAGGGAAGCGCCAGTGTTACCACCACGAACAGATCGCAAAAATCGTCACGCTGACTGCGTTAACACTCTCGTCTCGTATTTTGGAATCTACTGAAAATGTCATCTGTGCCTAGGGCACTGTAAATATAGAAGGACTCGAGTAAAAGCACACACTTATTTTTCGTTCTCTGTAGTTGGTCAAGATGATTAAAGAAATGTGGCAAGTCTGAAAATTAGGAGCAAACATTCGATACGAAAGCAGTGAAGCGTACTACGAAACGCTCATTCATCAGTGTTGCGCAATCTATTTATTCGCCATTATTTTCGTTTTCGGTGCAATTAGAAAAACAGCTCGTGAAGTTAGAAGAACAACCTCCTTTAAACTTCAGCTAAGCAAGGAGTACTTCTGATGCTAGCTGGCCTTCAAGTCGGCACGCGCATTACCTTGCATCGGACATGGGGTTTCCTGCAAAAATTACCAGAGGGAACCAGCTGCTTAGATAGCTACCGCGGGAATTTGGGGTAGTAAATGGCTTTGTCTAATCTTCGCAATCGTGTCTCAAGCTGTTGGTACCATGTTAATCATTATTTATCATTTTCGTCTAAATTTCTTTTATTTTATCTGAACGCACGAAGACGCACAAATTTCTGCACACGAGAAGAATCCTTGGAAATCGGTGCATCCTTAGAGCGCTGTTTGGTTGGTGATGGTAAATTTGCAAATTATCAATTTCGCTTGAAGCCAACACAACGTATTTAGGAATTCAGTCAAGTTGCTGAGTTTAACTTCCCGAAGGGAGGTCGTAGGTTAAGGAAGGCTTAGGAAGGCTCACAAGTGTAGGTGGCCTGGAAGTCAAGCCATTCATCCCAGAGTCGTACACGCGAAACGTTGGGAAAATAAAACATGTGCCTCTGCAGTACACAGACGATCAACTCCTAGACTTCTTGAAAGACGCAGGAGTTATATCAGCACGCAGACAGATAAGGTATTCCCGCCAAGAAGATGGAGCAGTGAAGTCATATCCACTTCACACGGTAATCCTGACTTTCAGAGACGACCGGCCTCTTCCTGGAAGAATTTACTTGGGTTTCACCAGTCACCCTGTCGAGGAATACCTAGGACCCGCACTTCGCTGCTATAATTGCCAGAGATTCGGGCACATGGCGAAAACCTGCCGTAGCACACGTAGATGCAAAATCTGCTCAGAAGACCATGACCACAAGCAGTGCAAGTCACTTCTCCAACCTAAATGTGCGAACTGTGCGGGGAACCATGCCGCCTCCTTCTCAGGCTGCCCACAGAAAAAAGCAGCGGCGCAAATGCGTCGACATGAACTAATTCATGGAAGACAACCGCGACGCAATGAACCCACGCCAAACCTCGAGATTGTTCATCCAGTGCCAGATCACCCACCTCAGCGGGCACCGGAACCACCACAGCCAAGAGCACCAACAAGATATCCCTCCTCTAGAGAACAACCAACAGTGCAATCAAGAGACCAATCAAGAGGATCACAGTCAAGCGCCCAGTCCTATGCATCAGTACTACGGAAACCCAGAGGACAACAGGCAGAAAGTAATATACAAGAAAGCTCCTGTACTACCACACATTTCTCTCAGCGACCTCACGCATCTACTGCAGAAGTAACACCAGCTAATAGCGAACATACTACAGCATCGGTGACACAATTGATTTTGCCAATGCTTTTCGCAGCTCTTAAGGCAATCCTATCTGCTTTGCCGGAAGCAAACAACCTACCAGAAGTAAAAGCCTTGTTGCCTCTAGAAGCACTATTGTGTCAACAATCCAGGCCGAAACTGCGGCAGGCACTACATGAATAACCGCTACAAAAATGTCTCCATATTTCAGTGGAATGCCAACAGTCTTCGAAGAAAGTGCGCTGACTTTCGTAAACTGCTTGTGCAATACAACTTCCCAATACTTTGCATTCAAGAGGCGGGAATCACTGACGACTTTCGCCTCTCGAATTATGTGATATATAAGACTTCTCGTCAAGGTGCTGTTAGCAGAGTGCTCCTGTGCGTCAGAAAGGACCTACCATCTTATCAAATTCAGTCCAGTGATTCAGACTTCCCGGAATTCATCGCATGTAAAGTATCCTTTGGCAAGATCTGTATAACAGTGATTAATCTATATCTACAACCTTCAAACCGGATTTCAGTAGAAGCGCTAGTGGATATATTTAAAATAGCTCATTCTAATGTATTTATATGTGGCGACTTCAACGCACACATCATCTGGGGCAGTGATCACTGTGATGCACGGGGTAATGTTATTGAATGCGCCATAGATAAATGCAACTTGACTGTTTTAAACGATGGGTCGCCAACATTCCTTCGTGGATATAATTACTCAAGCTGCATAGATGTTACCCTGTGTTCACATGATCTAGTGAATGGTGTGGGATGGACAACAGATATGGAAACGCGCGGAAGTGATCATTTTCCCATTCTTGTTAACCACCCTAGCATGCACTATGATATCAGGCGTTACAGCAGACTAACCAACTGGCAAGCTTTTCGATACCGCCTAACGGATCAAATTAACCAACATGCAACAGTGGAAAAATTTACAGAATTTTTGCAGGATAATATGAACATATGCACAAAGAAGGTCCCAATACCAAAAGACTATGCTGCAGTTGACGGAGAATATGAACACCTAAGAGCCATCCGACGCCGATCCGAAAGAGCTTACCGACGGAGCGGAAGTTTAGAAGCATACAGAAACGCTCAGAAAATACACAATGTAATGCGCAGACGAATGGAAAGCTTAGGCAAACGGCGCTGGCGCGATTTCTGCGGCACGCTGTCTCCTCACACAGCTGTCCCACGAATATTTCTAGTAATTCGTTCTTTAAGCGGACCTGTAACACAAAGCTTTCCATTTCGTGCTCTCGCTGTAGCCCGGGACACGTGTGAAATAATAGTTGCAGATGAATTTTGTGAGCTAATTTCCAGATCTGCCTTTTCATCACAATGTGCAGAATTTGATATTTCAGTAGAGTTGGCTAAGCGAAAAATTACTGCTTGCTACTGGGCCCAACATCCTCAATTAGATCACACTTTCACATTAACGAGCTCCAATGTGCAATTGCATCATGTCGCCAAAAGTCCGCTGCTGGGCCGGACGGCATTACGTACAATATGCTAAGAAACCTCGGACCGACAGGTACAAATGCGCTCTTAGACATCTATAATAACTTATGGATAGAGGAAACTGTACCTGACTCTTGGAAAGTCGCTCAAATCATACCAATTTTAAAACCTGGTAAGACGCCCTTGTGCCTTGAATCCTTCCGCGCCGTTAGTTTGACAAGTTGTTTATGCAAAGTAATGGAGAAAATGATTGACGCGCGACTTCAATGGTGGTGTAATGAAACGAAGGTGATGTTTTTGTTTTCTAAAACCAACTACTTAGTAGGTTTTAGAAAACATAGATGCACAATGGATGCAATATTAGATATAGTAACCTGTCTGGAGCACGAGCGTGCACGTGGAAACATGACGATAGCAGTATTCCTAGACATCAAGAGGGCATTTGACACCGTCAGTCACGTTCATGTTCTGCTAAGCATGTTGGAACTTGGTCTGTCTGGCAGGTCCTTGCGATGGATTTCTGAATTTTTATCAGGTCGGAAAATATTTGTTCAGACGGGTGAAGGAAAGAGTGCTGAACACATTGTCAAACAGGGAGTACCACAGGGAAGCATACTCAGCCCCTTCCTTTTTAACTGCGTCATGGCTGATTTAACGCGAAGACTGCCATCACAGTTAAAGTTTTCACTGTATGCAGATGATGTGTGTATTTGGACATCTGGGTCTAAAGCTCAACTACTCCAGATGGCACTGCAAGACGGCATAAATATCATCAACCAATTTTTGAGAGAAAGAGGAATGGTACTATCACATGCAAAGACTGCTGTATTGCCCTTCACTCGGAGGGTGTTAAAAAATTTCACTCTTAATCTGGAAGGACACCCTCTAATGATTGTCACACAGCATCGATTTCTTGGCATAATACTTGATAGGCAGCTATCCTGGGCACCCCACTTAAAAAAACTCGAAAACGAGGTCAATGCCATAGTGACTGTAATTCGCAGACTTGCAGGCACATCATTGGGCGGATCAGTATCGTCCATGCTGACTGTTTACAATGCATTAATACGACAAAAAATTGCATATTCCGCGCCCATCTTACACGGACTTTCCCACACGTCAGAAGAGAGACTTCAAAGACTTTTAGCTAGAGGACTACGCCTATGTCTAGGAGTTCCACGAGCGACTTCGAGTTCTCTTGTAATAGCTGAGGCTCGCCAATCACCATTTCCAGTTATGCGAACTACAGAAACATGCCGGCATTATTTCCGCCTTCAAACCCAGCATAAAAACCACCCATTGGCTCTAGACATAATGAAACGAGATAGAAGTTATGTTCACATAGAAATTCAAAAAAATCTTCACATATTGCCAGAAAATGAATTTTGGAACTCAGACATCGAATATCCTCCATGGCTGCTTACAGTTCCAAAAATTCAATTGTCAGTAGAAGGGATATTCAGCAAAAGAGACATGTTCATTCAAGCTGCTCAACAACTAGCACTATACCAGATATATATGCGGTATTCAGGATACACACACGTCTATACAGACGGCTCCAGTACAGCAACCTCTTCAACTTCATCATTCATTATACCGCACTTCAACAAACAAGAATCATTTAGGTTATCTCGTGCGACTTCGTCCTCAACGGCTGAACTGTTCGCAATCCTATGTGCGCTAAAATTTATATTGTCAGCAACAGAAGCGCAAAAATGGGTAATTTTCAGCGATTCACAGGCGGCTCTAACATCACTCTGCAGCACAAAGGGGAAAACATTCAGCGACAGTATAATATATGAAACACTTAAATACCTCACAAAGGCAAGCGAAGCAAAACATGCAATAGCATTCCAGTGGATACCAGGGCATTGCAACATTCCTGGCAACACAGCAGCCGATGAAGCAGCACGACAAGCGCACCTGAAAGATGATACGGCTCCACTCCCAATATCAAAGAATGAATTACGCTGCATTATAAGGACAACGTCTTTCAACATGTCTAGGAACACTTGGTTTGACCAGAATTCTAAGAGCTCTGACTTATATCATATTGATCCATTTATTGAATTCAAATTTTCATTGTCATTAGATAGAACTATGGAAACGCTTATTCATCGATTAAGGCTAGGCACTGCCTACACAAAGCATTTCTTACACAGAATTGGCCGAGCGGAATCCCCCGAATGTGATTGCGGATTTGTAGATGAAGATATATATCACCTCCTTCTAGATTGCCCACATCACGATACACCAAGATGCCGACTTAAATCAGCGCTAAGTAAATTAGACCGCAGACCTTTCAGTTTAAGGAAACTTTTGGGCCCATGGCCAACAACGGCCTTGCAGAAGAGCGCTTTAAAAGCACTAAAGACTTTCTTTGAAGACAGCGGCATCGCTGGACGCTATTAGTGCTTTCATTGTTCTGTTCATTTCAATGTGACTCTATATATCCATCTGTTTGGGAATTATGTTATGTTGACTGCTTTGTTGTGACTGTATGTGCTAATATATTTATTATTAGGCAAGTGTTATTAGGCAACAGTATCGTTTGTACTTTTGAGACTTTCGACTTTGTTGTGACTGTATGTGCTAATATATTTATTATTAGGCAAGTGTTATTAGGCAACAGTATCGTTTGTACTTTTGAGACTTTCGACTACATAAGTGTGGAGACATTTGCCATGTATATTGTATGTACCCGCTGACCCGCTGACTAGAAAATGTGTTATTAGGCGACAGTATCGTTTCTACTTTTGAGACTTTCGACTACATAGGTGTGGAGACATTTGCCATAGTCTTCCTGTGGAAACGTTGCGTTATAAGTCCTGGTGCTTGTGTGAAATGATTATTTGATATGTAACCGTGAACCCTGAATGATGTATGACGGAACCACCCAAGAGATAAGGAGTAGCCGGCGCCTTAAATTGCGCGCCAACATCTCCTTATATCATATCAATAAAAAAAAAGGCTTAGGATTAGTGTTGAACCGCTTCACCCCCGTGACTCCTTTCTAGTAGTTTTTGTACGAAACATTGTGGCATATCTTGTAGTCGTCGATCTGGGTGGCCGCCTTCGAGCATTATGGAAGAGCTCTCACGGCGCCCGTAACATTGAGCTCATATGTTAAGAATGCCAAGCTTCACCACACAGCGCCCAAAGGCATTCTCATCTTTGTGTTACGAGCACGACCACGATCGAATAGAGTTTCGGTAACGTGGCTGCTGAAGGTTCCGTTCTGTGCGCGAAGTCTGCCGCATTTTTGGAGGGAGTTTTGCGGGAACGCGCCTTGGGCGTCAATCACGTTTGTTTGCAATGGAAGCAGCAGTGACGTGTTTACGCTTCCGGCCTCCGGTTGCTGTTGCGAGCGGCCGAAGGTGCGCCTCGAGAAACTAACCCATGACTTCAATATGGGCTGGCACTACATAGCATGAGCTCGGTAGAAACCAGTCGCGAATGAACCGTAGTATTATTGTTGCCAATATCTGCTGCAGGCAAGTAAATTCGCCCTTTCCAAGTGTTTTATCTCTTTATTATTATTTTTTTGTGTGGAAGGCAGGGTACTGGCGCCACGTGCCTATTTCAACGCAAAGCAAAAAGTGTAAAAGTTATTTGCCTGAGAAAAACCTATTCACCCTGTTTTAAACCTAAGGCATTAGACATTAAAAAACCCAAATTGCCTTTTAATAGGCCTTTCCATGACGCTGCTGAAAGAAGCGTAGCAGACTATCCATATTTATTGTGTGAACGTCAGTAATGGCGGAAGTGGCGCTGGAAGTGAGTCTCGCATTATTTCTGTCTTTCATCATCCAATTTCATTCTCTATCTGCCAATCGATTACACGGTTCCACTCGATGAGGGCGAAGTTTTTAAAAAAAATGTCCGTGTCCCGTGCATTGGGGACACGTTAAAATTACGCTGGTGGTCAACCTTAAACGCGAGTCCCCCAATATGCCGTGCGTCGTATACAAATCCTGGTTTCCGCACGTCAAACCGCAGGTTTCAATTACAACTTTCGTGTGACGGCTTTAGATAATATGGCGCAACCAGAGAGAGAGAATTTATTTGAAAGAAGGCAGAGAGGTCGGCGTGAGCTAGCGCGCTCTAGCCTGTTACTCTGCACAGGGGCAGGGCTCACGGGGACGTAAAGGCGGAATGAGGGATGATGACTTAGATAGAGGTATGCACAACGGTGCAAGCAAGTTCGACATTCTGATGATAAACATTCATAAATATGATCCACGAAGCCACTTCCGGGTTCCATGTCAGGACTGTAGTGACTAGTTCAAATGAGTCTTCAGATGAAGGCGCTAAGACGAAGCTGGTGCGTGGGCCTCCCCTGTGTGAGCAGCACAGGCGCCAAGGAGAAGCTTGGAAGCATCCGCAATTGTCTTGCCAGTGGCAGGAAGTCCCGAACTGCTCTCCGTGAAAGCATCAGGTTTTCATGGGACATCATCATCACCAGGTTGTCATCTGAGTAGCTGGCAGACCCCCTACACCACTCAACGAATTGGTATGGGAGGTCTGCCAGCGACCCCGCTGCTTTCCCTTGTTAGACACTACTATACTCAGAGTTATCGCCTAAACTACGATGCGTGCTCTTTTTCTGTCAATATTTTGGACCTTTGACACATGAATAATGATTGAGTTTCTGAAAGGCCTCCAAACTCACTATAGTTTTTCGGAAATACAGCGCCAACAATGAGAAAAGATATTTTGCACCTGCACTGTGATTATTCAAGTCATTTAATACCAGTTTTCATTATTGAGGAAATAATTTGATTTGCGATCTTGACCTCCCATAGGTGGTGCACTATGTCATCGAATGAACGATAATATTGGCTACAAGTAGAAGCGCAGGTTTTTATTGAGTTGAGAGCCCTTTGATACTAGGAAGAACATGATTTAGCAGTAGTGGTATGTGGCAAGTCGTCAACCTTCCCGTGATGACTTGTAGTAAACCCGTTTAAATCACCGTTATATTTATTTTTATTTTATTTTGAACTACTCAACCTTATGAAGTTACATGACATCGTTTTTTGTTATCAGTGTTACCTTTGCGTTCACCAGCCATGTTCGAGGTTTTATTTTACTTTTAATTTCTCTTTGGTGTTCTTAGTCGGAACATTGAAAAGTACATTAAATATAGACCTGGAGACACCGCGAGCGAAAGGAATAAGTTGTCGCCATATCTGTCACTGAAACGTTCCCTTAGTTTGACCACAAGAAAACAGATCCGCCTCCACAATGATAGCAGTTAAATCAGTTATTACATAATGCCCTACTTGAAATGATACCGCCTATACACGCCTTTTGATTGCTACTCCAGACCACGTGCCAACAAAGACGCGCTTACAAATGCGCGAAGCGACCTCCATGATCTCGCTCTGTACCAGGCGTGGCAATCGACTGACTGTTGCTTCATCGGCCACAGCTACCGGTTCTTCTGGCTCATGGAACTGGCTCTTCTAATCATTTCCGGGAACAGGCGCCCGTTTTTCTTTCTTATTGCGGCTCACGGTTTTTACCATGTAGCTCCTCCGTAAGGAGATCCTGCATATCGTTTGTAGACGTCTTGCCAGCAGGCTCGTTGCTTGGATCTGCAGGTTTTGGTGAGCCCAGCTTTAATGTAATTTTGCTGATAGTACGCGCTGCGTACCATAATACTGATCAATGGATTAAGTTTTTGACATATCGACGTTAAATCATTATTGCCAAGTGATATGTCACCCTCGCTCTTGTAAACTTTCACGCCGATGTAATGTAGCAGCACATCACTTGTGCATTGTGTGATTTTGGTTTCGGACGCGCGGTTCTTAAGCTTATCGGCTCTTAAAATAACGCCTGCCTTTAGGAGACCACTGCATTGAAATCAAACTTACTCCCCACAATAAGAATAATGAGAACGTTCAGAAGTCAAAAGTTGGCATTTTTTTATTATTGTGAGTGATGACCTATCCTTGAAGTGGATTATGTATCAATCTGTTTAGAAGACCCGATTCAACGGCAATTTTTTCATTGCGTTCTGCAGTTGCCCAAACGTGACAAACACGTGTTGGCGGCTAATATCCATTATTAATAAGTAGTGTGAGTGTGACATACATAACCTGAAATAGTACACATAATAATGTAATTAACGCATCTGAATACGCTTTAGTTTAGGGTAGCAAATATAATGTTTGCTAACTAAATTGTACCCTAAATGTTCAAAAGTAGTTGTACCAAGTAGTAGCATTATTTATATTTATACCATTTCAAAGATATGCAATGAAGTATTTCTGGTAACGCATAGGATGTTCCAAATTTGCCTTCTACCGCCAGCAATTTACTACTAGGCATAGAAACGAAACCAATTGCAATCGTATTTGGCCATGAGTGTCTGCGCACGAGTTGAATCAACAAAATTATGAAATCACAATGTAAATTTTGAGCAGTATTGCGCAACCAGAACACGGAAAAATACGGCGAAAACGGAGACAGGGGCCACATTTATTTTGCATATTTCGTGCGTATATGTCGTCTTGACTTTCCTAGTAGCGACTGCATTGCCGCGAATCCAATAGCAACTACCTCATCGATCCATCATTTCGATATTTACAAAAATGTGCTCCTCATACTGGTATTATACGTAGCTGATATTTTATTTCATAGTAATATGCCTTGAGGCATCACAAAGGCAGTGCAGCTTCAGCGCTGTTCGTTTCTGTCGTCTCGGCGATGAAATATTCCTGCCAAGTCACATCCTGTGGTCATTCTGGTGGAAATCAACGCGTGTTTTTTTGTTTTTTTTATTTTAGGGGACGTAATCTGATGATAACTTACAATATGAGGGCTACCTCAGGAAGCAGTGGGGAAGTTTTGCTTCATGCTCTGCTGCTGTCGGCGGCTTTTTCCTTCAGCCGGTCACAAATTGAGCGGAAGCCAGAGTATGCGGAATATCAAGACGCGTGGAAGGTAAGCGAATCAAGGCGGCTGTATTTCTTGTGTGCGCTCGAGCCCGCTTCCTTGCAGTGTTTTACCTTTAGCTAGTATAGGGCAGGCATTTCACTACCCGTTTAAGCAGTGGTCCAATATTTGGAAAACTAGTAAGACGTTATAACGGCTTTAAACATAACTGGTTGGGGTTTTCTCGTACATTGACGCGAGGCCGGTGCAGTAAATTACTATGCAAGAATCATCCAAAACAGCAAACAAAGAGGCACTTGATCAGGAAAATCATTCCCGTAAAGCGTCTTGTCCTGTACATTTTTTATGTGTATTTACCTTATTGCTCTGTTTCTTGATCACTAATAGTATATGATTAACCAACTTCCCAAACAACGAGTTTGGTTCTTTCGGGAAGCCCGTGAGCAAGCGTAATTTATCGACAATTTTATATGCAATGCTTCGTTATTGTTATTATTATTTTCACATAATTACTTGAAAAAGCATAGGTGTTCCGAGAACAAGGAAAGCTTTATCGCGAAAGCTCCTATCTAAATGAATGGGAAAGGTTCAAATCCTTTTCGTACGCCGTGGTGGCGTACTGGCTTTGGTGCTTAAGCCCGAGGTCGCGGAATCCAATGCCGACTGCGGCTGCGGCATTTCGATGAAGAAGAAATGCCAGAACACCTGTGCACACTGCATTGGGTGCCTGTTAAAAAGAAAATCGAAGTGGTCGAAATTAACCCTGAGCCCCCCCCCCCCCCCCCCAACCACGGTGTCCCTAATTATAGTTGTTCTTCGGTTTGGCGCGTAAAACCAGAAAATTGGAGTTAAAATAAATTTAAAATAAATAAATAACATTTCGAAAAGCTTTCAATTGTTTTTCTCAGCATCCCCTCCAAAGAATTTGATGTGGATTATTGTATTTACAAGAAAAAATATTTATGCTCCGAAATATACAGAGCAAATACTTCATTTAGGCTGTCACCTATTCTAACTGAATTGAAACTTGCAACATGTGAAAGAGAATGTCACGTGCCGTGTCTCCAACTTCGTGAGCCAGTAATTAATAGCGATATCACAATCCTGTGAACAGTTCTGTTTTTGGACGCCTAATGCAGTCAAAATTGATGTATTATACAGCGCTCTGAGATATGACAATAATGTCTGAGTATGACTTTAGAAATACCGTTGTTAAATTGTAATAACTTCGCGCGAACATTCGAATAATTTCACGTGAGTTGCGGCTTAATATAAAGCATCAGTCCGCTTCAGACTCTTCAACGGATGCGATTTACAATACTGCGATACCTGTTTATGGTGCGGAGTGAAGAATTTGCAAACTGTACGTTTCTATTTCTTTTTTAACTTTTTCATTTTGGTAAATTTCCATAAACAAGTACGTGGTCCTAATTCATAATTATGTTTTCGACATTTGCTTTATTGCAACATTCTCTCTCAACGCCGACAAAGTTCGTTCATATCGCTCCGTTGGTTGTTTCGCAAAATCGTCTTTGAAGTTTACATGTATTTTATTAGGGAAATCGTAGTAGGCCCCGAGCTACTGTTTCCTTTTAACGTGGTCAAACTGCCCATAATCGTTATCGCATTGTAAAAATGGATTCGTTCATTCTTGTTTATGTCAACAAATAAATTTGGGCTAATGTGACATTCACTCGTTTGACAAATAAGTTTTACGTTTGCCAGACAGTCAGTAATTTGCATGTAGATGTTCACATTTTCTTTCATTTTGATTCCTTAACTTATAAGGATCATTGCAAGAATATTTATTGTGGATGTACTTCCAATCTACATTAACGTGTCCAGCGCTGCGTCGGTCGGTAAAACAAGAGTAACAGCCACAGCAGCTGCGTGACGTGAAGTATCCACTACTGCATCAATATTTCCCGCTACTTACGTTACAGTAGGGCGTGCCAAGCAGTGCCTCTCAGGGCGAACAGCAACGTAGGCGACTGCTGGAGCTCTCTACACAGACCGGTTCTCAAGGCAGGCCGCGCAGCTTCGACTGGCTGTTGTTACAGCGTTTTACACAGCTGTTATGCCTATCTATTCACAAACAACAAAATAACTTAACTTGAACTGGAGCTTGGCTTGGCGAATGCTTTATCCTATTGTGCACAGCGAAAAACATTTGAATCACCAAATGCCTATGGCGTTCTGCTGCTGATTACGACGGCATGGATTATATTTCCAGCCAACATTATTGCATTGAGAGCAGGACGAAATTGAAAAACGGCCGGGTGCCAAACTTCTACCGAACGTTAATGCACGCCAGCTAGTGTAAACGTAGCCCGAAGCCTATATTACTTCAGCCCTTATGACCGCTGCGTTGTAAATTCCATCCGATGTCTTGAATTCTGTAACTTCCGTTCTCTCGCTTTTCTTTTCTGTGCTCGTTCTTCTGCAAGGAACTCGTTCTTTTTTTTCTCAGGCTCTGAAGGTGCCGGGCAAGTACTACCTCTACATGAGGTCATACGAGTACGAGCCTTATTACAAGGAAAAAAAGTGCGTTTACAACGAACTCATTTCCGTCAACGAAGAAGAACAGTACACCGTCAACGACGTTGGAGATATCGATCCCATTACTCGGGCAAAGTAAGAACTGCCATATGATTTTTCCTCCGGGGCTCCTAATTTCACATCACCTTCAGGATGCGAAGGTTGTTCGGCACAGGATATTGCACAATGCACATTTATGAGTAGATTCTTCATATTCGTACACGAATGAAATTCTACCACCTCATTCTACCTAACCCTGTCTCTTATTTATCAGTCTTCCAATCCAGTGTCGCCCGCATATGCGAAACGGGTAAGAGACAGGGAGGTGGGGAATGAAAGGGAGGGGTGCGGAGCTTAACGAGATTTCAATGTCCGGTTTGCTACCCTGTTACTGCGGCGAAGGGTAAAAAGGGAGTATTTAAGGGGTAGGAGAGGGATCGGAGTGAGTAGTACAAATGGGCTAAGAGGAAAGCACGTGTGTAGTCGATCACACAGGCAGATGTCGCAAGGAGGCGCGCTGTCTTCATGGATTAAAACAGGCAAGGCCACTTTTGGATCATCTGTGCACGAAATGGTGACGCGCGGACCCTTCCTCTACTCAAGGAATGGCTGCACTGCACTCAGTGTGTCGAGTGCATACATTCCGCTGTGAGAATAATAATGGCAATCAGATTAAGCAGGAGCCGTATCGCACCTAATATGCAACAGCACTCATGCGCGTGTTCTCCTTTAGACAGGGCCCGAAAGCCCTTGCTTTAGTGGCACGACCGTACGCGAACTGTCCTACATAAATATCTTTCGAAAACAGTCCACAGAACAATGCTGGATCAACAAATTCGAATTTGATAAAATATTACTTAATTAAATTCTAATTATAAATGCTGATCGAAGCACGCACTGCCAGTACTGCGTTTCCCCATCGCTGTTCAGCGAGCAGTGAACCAGTATACCTACACATATCTTACGCAACACCACTTCTTTATGAGAGAGTGTCCAGTATTTGGATAAACGCAAGAGGACTGGGCGTTTTACCGGATGAGCGGAGGCGCAAACATCAACGGTCTGCACGATGCAGCCGCCTGGGGGTGCATCGCTCAATTTGACAAGCACAGAGCTAATACTGCAGTGACCAAGTGTATTTTACTTGTCTGCTAGTGTAAATTTGCGGCAGCAACACGATTGCACCACTGCCGAAATTTCACATCAGCAGCGAAATAGAATTCCAATTCCAATGCTGTTGACATTTTCGACTCCCGTCACGCGGTAAAACACCCGTTCCTCTTGCCTTTCCGCGAACACTGCACACGCTAAAACACTTTGCTCAGGAGTGTTTAGGCATCCGCCATTCATGCTATTATCCGCGCGGCAACGATGCGACGCGTGGTTACCTATAGCAACGGCGGTCGCATCTTTGTCGCACAGATGCGACGTAACGTTTTGTGAATACATGCATAAATATTTATATGTGCATCCATTCATGCTATGCGCCATTCGCTGATTTAACAGGAGCAACCGAACAGCATACGCATGGGTTCGAGCGACTGACGGATATCCCATTCCTGACGTCATCCAGACCTCCACTTCACCCAGTAAGCGATATGACTTACAATATTCCTTTGAATAATTGGGGCGATTCCCGTACAATATAAATTTGAACGATATGTGACTGACAATGACGTGTTGAACGTTCGTATAGATAATGGTAATAGAAGATCACTTATAGACCATGCTCTTGCCAGCAGCTTGTTTAAGCTTTATTTTGAGAATTCTCTTTGAGTTCCCTTTGGTGTCACGACTTTTCTAGCCGAAATATATATTGAATTTATCAGTGCGACTTTCAATTCTACATGACAGGTGCAGATCATGTTGAAGTATAGAAGGTCCATGTGCACAGCCTGTCTGTTTTAAAGAAACAATTCTAGATTGTTGTATCGAATGCGTGTAACATAAATCACAGCCGGCTTAAGGCTAAAGCAGTAACCATTCGGTCCCAGTGGAAGCGATGCGTTCGGAGTTGTAGCGCTGGCAACTTTTGTTATACTTTCTCTTGTTCTTGCGAAGCAGCTTCAGAAAGTATTATGATTTGAGTACTTCTTACGTTTGTAGCATTTCACCGCACAAATGAATATACGCTAATTAAAAAGCATTCGATTGACATGCATCTGCTGGCAAACAGTGAACAAAACCCTGCTATGGCGATGCTGCTAAGCATGGCTACCCGTCATCGAAGAATCAATCTTTTCGGGTCATTTCAAAATGCGCAAAAGGATAACAATGAACAAAAGTGATCATATTGATTACAAAAGGGCTTTCAAAATCAGCCCACGTTTCTGTCCCAGTGCCGACTATTTATCTTGAAGTGTCTCACAGCACCTGCATCCTTTGCCATAATGGTTAGCCCCCAGAGGTAATACGGGCTCTTCCAGTGTCCCTCTGTGCCACCTTTTCTTACTTCTTTCAAGCCTTTGGAATATCGTTACTGACAGCGGTGAACACGTAAGGGACGTCTGTACATTCAATTCTTCAGTTTTATATGTTAGGTTCTAAAATAGCAGGCTCTTGCGTGCGTGCGTGTGTGTGTGGGTGTGTATGTCTAAAATGCTGCAATGTTTACTTTTTGAGCCCAGCATTTAGGGCATTTTCATAACCGTTCTCGTCTCGCTGGCAGCTGCTACATTAAATCACAATACAAGCTCCATGAAGATGTGTAGGCAGTGGCATCGCGCAAATTTTTTTTTTCGTCTTTCGTGACATTGTTGGGTGTAATAAAGCGGTTATTCCACAAATTTCGGTAAGTATGGCAACGTCAGTTGCCTATTGTAGCAATTTTGTTTAGGTTTATGTTCTCTTTAGCATTTCGTTTTAAGTGCACTTCGTAACTGTTAGTAAAGCTCAAGGATCGGTAAAGCCAACGAACCATTTCAGCGATTGCTTGCGAGAACTGTCAAGTTGAAAACGCAAGACACAGCGCGTGTGCACCTACGACATGATTAGTGCTTTTCGTGCAAAGCGATTACCAATGCTATAACAGATGCATATTTCTTCTCGCTTTGATAGCGCGAGATAAACTTGTGGAGTATCCCGTCGCCTTCACGGAGTACAAGAACTGTGAAATCCTGAGGGTTCCGCACCGAGATAACGGTAAGCACTGACCGTGCCAGTAAAACGAGTTTGTGGTGCATCTACTCCATTAACACGATGACACCAGGAGAGTAACGCTAAACTCCGATCACATTTTTTTTTTCATTCCAGGCTGCGAACTATGGGCGAAAGCGGAAGAAGTACACAAAATTGAGTCACTTTGTTTCTTCGCATTCCACTTACTTTGTGGACCAGGGAAGTACATGGTTTACGACGAAGATCTGTGTGGAGGAGAATAAATATCCTTTTGATAGAAGACGCAGCCTAATTTTTTTTTGTGTGTGTGTGTACTTGAAGAGGCAGCTGCACAGCGGCTTCCCTTTTCATGCGCCCGCGAAAGATGCATACGTGACAAAATCGTCGTTTGTCCCGAATATCCATTATTCGAGCCGATGTTATTAACGGAAATGCTACATGAACGAATCTCTAAGGCTTTTGCTTCTCAAACAATGCTCTGGGAAGCTATTCTACCCTCAATAGAAAATTTACCTAAATATCAACCCCCCTTATTAATAATAACAAACAAACAGGGTGCTTGATAATAAAACATTATGTTAAAAAACCAATGGCGCTTCTTATGCAGGCACAACAACGCCGCGAGAGGCAAGCCAGTGCAACAGCGTCGATTAATATTCCTGAACTAGCTACCATGTGAAGCGTATCAACAAAGAAGAGATCCTTTTTAAATGTAACTAATCGTTCAAAAGGCCACCAAGTTCCTCAGTTTCCATGAGTAAAAAAAAATTAAGCCGTGGGTTATTTGGTTAAACATACCAGACCTTTCGCGCAAGACAATTCTGGTCCTCTCGTTGTTCTTGAACAAAAACTCTAGCAAATGACTATATGTTAGCACCCTCTGCATTGTACAGCCTGTTATGCAGCGCCCATTCTCGTTCACATTTAGTGTCGCACTGCTTAAAAACAATGCTTTTATTTTGTTAAGTGTGCACAGAAAATAAGTGACGCCTAATATTCGCAGTGGTGAGATCAGCAGCAATAGCAGCAGCAGCAAGTACCAAATTTATTGATATTTTCAAATGCCTGTGGTTTACCCCATAGCATGACAAGCGCTTGTAAACAACTGCATGCCACAGCTCCTCCTTGCAAACCCAGTGCCATTCTAACGCATTGTGCGCGAAGACGAGACTCACACAAAACCAGACGTATACAAATAAACAATTATGTTATACACACTGCGATCTGCGCACTGCACCCTGCAAAGTAGTGTTCGTAGCTGTCACACTGTCGTAAAGCAGCCCAATGGTGGCATACGTGCAGCTAAAAAAAAAAAGCTTCCAAATTACGCTTTAAAAATATCGGCCATATGTAAGGGCGCTATAACATAAAACTATTCCAAATGTTTCTATTCCAATTCTGCAATCAGGCCTCCGCGATTGGTCAAAACCTTTTTTGGACCACCCCCAGTTCACCTGTGTGTCACGCGACGTCACGAAAACCGCGATAGCTCCCCATCTGGTATGGCGGGTACACACTGATTATGCATGATTTTACCGAACAAAAGAAAAATAGGTACTTCTGATTCGACGCCTTTTCACCGTTACCCCTCGGCTATTTGTCAAAGGCTTTTGGGCTGCACCCACTTCACCTGCATGTCACGCGACGTCACAAAACCGCGAAAACTCACAGCGTCAAGTGACGTATACGCGTTAAAGATGCATTAATATGCCGAACAAAACTGAATTTTCTTCGGAATAGCCACAGGCTGCGCCGTTCCGAAAGGAATAAAAGATGACTGCCGCCGATCGCTCAGGCACTGGCTACTCGCACCTGCCGGAGAGCATGGGTTTATTTGCGTATAATAAAACTTTTGGTCTTGCCGTGCAACGTTTTCGAGCACTTTCGGCACGTTTACAATCTCTTTATGGCAACTATCCTTAGCTGAGGATCCGTTTTAGCATCATTCTTAAGCGTAAGTTGCATGCCGCCGCGATTTTCCACCACCCACCACAAGCTGAGTAAGGGAAAGCGGACCAATCAAAGACGCTGGCACCACCCTCTTCATCCGGTTGTCGATTTTCAGTGCAGTGGCTCGGCCCCATCGAATCCCTCTCCACTTGAGCGTGCTCCACGACTCTTGTCAGCCAATAAGATAAGACAAGCCACTCAGTGTAGGCTATGTTATTCAGTTTTCAAGCAAGCAAAAGCGACCTCCTATGAACGAGCAGAGCGTGTGATTGGTCTGTTGAGACAACCCTGCGGGTGACCGCCCGATGATTGCATCGGCGGTTACGCAGATTTGACGCCAGGAGATTGGAATCAAAACATATGGGAATGGTTTTACGTTATAGGGCCCTAAATATCATTGTGTATTTCAGTCTTTATAATTACTTTTTGAGCAACATTGCTGTTTGGAGTTCCTTGGTGCAGAAGATTACATAAGGCAGATCACTCTGCTCTCTCAACTACTAGAAAGTTTCTTCTCAAATTTTCTTCTCTTTATTTAACAATGTGGGCCCTATAACGTTAAACTATTCCAATCTGTTTTTATTCCAATCACCTGGCGTCAAATTTATGTAATCACTGATGCGAGCATCGGGCGCTAACCCGCAGTGTTGTTTGAAAAGCCTAACAAAACGCGCTCCTCGTTTGTAGGAATTCACTTTTCTTGCTTTCAAAGCTAATAGCATTATCTAGCTTGACAAGCTTCCCCTATCTTAGTGGCTGACATGGGCGAGGAGCCTGCTCAAGTGGAGATGGTTTCGGCGGGGCCAGCTAGCACAGTAAAAGTAGATAACAGGATGGCGAGTGTGGTGCCGTCGTCTGCGATTGATCTGCGGTGGCTGGTCGAAAATCACGGCGGCATGCAACGGAAGGCTAAAAATGCCGCCAGAACGGATCCTCAGCAGAGTCGGCAAGGTGATGTCGCATAGTGCCGGAAGGGCCCGGTAACGTGATACTACAACGGGAAAAATGTTTATTATAGGCGAATAAACCCATGCTCCCCTGCCGTTCCGAGTAGATTGTGCCAGAGCAATCGGCGCGCAGCCAACTTCTATTCCTTCTCAAACGGAGCAGCCTTCGGCTATTCAGAAAACAAAATCTGTTTTGTTCGGCATATTAATGCGTCTTTAAAGCGTACACGTCACTTTGACGCGGTGAGTTTTCGTGGTTTTGTGACGTCGCCTGACAGACAGGCGAAGCGGGAGCAACCTGAAAACGTTTCATCAATGGGAGAGTATTACGGCGAAGAAGGCGTCGAATAAGAAATAATTATTTTGATTTCGTTCGGTCTAATTGTGCACAATCATTGTGCACACATCATGTCAAATGGGGCGTTTTCCCGGTTTCCCGCGGAGACCGGAAACCGCGGTGTTGTGACGTCAACTCTGTTTCGTTCCTTCGCAGCGTCCGCGACAGTGCCTGACCGCGCTTGTTTCTGCGTGCGTGCCATCGTAATCTGCTACGATCGACCCTGCATTCCTTTGTTGGTGCGTCTGCGTGTAGTAGAGTGGTAGTCAACGTGCGTGGTAGTCAACGTGAGTGGTAGTCAACGTGAGTGGTAGTCAACAGATGAAGGTCACTACACGTACTGCATGAATCGGGAAGCTTTTCACGCGTTTAAACCGTCTTTGTAGCTTGCCGACAGCTTTGGATAGCGCACAAATGCCGACGACCGCATCCCCGCTTACGTTCCACGAGGAGGCATGCAGGAACACAACACTACAGTTGTTTGACCGGAAACGAGCTCACTAGATCGGCGAAAGATCGGCGAGATCACTAGATCGCTTTGCAAAAAACATACTCACCAAAGAGCATTTGCAACACGAGGAGATCCCAAGACTTTGCTTTCGTTCGCGTCAAAAGCACTGCTCGCACCAGCATCGTTTGCTTCTTCGAGAGGCCGGCTCTTCGCAATCGGCTCGTACATGTAGGGAGTAACGCCGAACTCCTCAGAAAAACGCAGTCTCTCTAAATTTTTCATTACCGTCTCGGAAAAACAGCACCAAACTACCTGGCACCGCGCTTCATGTGTAGCGGCAGTGGTCGGCAGCGGCAGAGTTGACGTCACGAGGCGCACCGACCAATCACAGGCGGAAACGAGACGCGCGAGCTGGGAGTGTTCGCTGCTGCACTTTTCGTCGAAATAAAATATATTTGTGCTTTCTTTCGCTCAATTTCGATACGATATTTGAATTCGGAGGGTTGAAAACCATTCTGTACAGATGTTCACTCATTTTTTCTGGAACACCTTTCAGCTTCCCTTTAAGGGGTCGCCTCTGTGCGACCAGAGGCGGGAAGCGTTGAAACTTGGCAGTTACCGCTGTTAGACGGAGAAGAGAGAGAAAGAATAGTTTATGTAAATGCTGGCTCTAGGCCTATTTGGTGAAGCGGGTAGGAGGAAGGGGATGAGTATGGCTCATGTTTGAAGCTTCGAGCGTGAAGTTCCGTAGCGGAGGTGGTGGGAAGCATGCACCGTTTCAGTCGTATTGCCTCTGAAGGTCAAAAACTGCTCAGAATGTTGGATGGGAGCCAAACGACTCTCAATTGTACCGCTGCCAATGACCGTGTTAGCAGCACCACAAAGGTATATACAAATTTTTTCCTGGCTGAAAACGAACGTAAATGACTACTAGCATGCAAAAAAAGGTATACTCGTTTTGACAGGGAAATATGTCAGTCATTGCTCAAAAATCTGCTGTCTGGCAACTTAATATACTTGCTTCATGAAAAAAAAACCAGCCTCAAAGCTTCCATTTATTGAGCTTACCTTTAATAGTGAGGTATTGTCTATCTCATTCAACGTTTAATTTTCCCTATGGTGGTAGATCAGTAAAGTTCCGCCCCATTATTACTCTCAGTATCCTTCTCTGTCGACGAAACCCCCGAACGATATGCGCTTTCATTGCCTTCGAGCGGATTGAAATCTGCCCACCTGCGTGAAAGAAATGTTTCCCACCAATTTGGCGACGTGAGCGCTTCTCTTATTCGTGCTTTATAAAACTATCAATGAGCTTTGCTCCAGCCTCGGTTGTGTGTACTTCCATTGTCACGCTAGGTTGCTCTTGCGCTGTTTTGTAGCCCCGTCCGCGCATACAAAGTTCGTACTTGGGAAAGTCCGCGAGATAAAATTAACCGCTTCCAGAACGCGCGTGAGCAAAAACTTGATGAATTTCAGCCATTTTTGTGTCTGTCACTTTCTTTATTGCGGGGTGTGAATCCAGCAGGGTGGTTTTTCCTGCAAACAGCCTCAATTATGAAAACGCATCCCGGACTCTCACGGGATCACAGTGCATCCAAGGTCGATCTCTATAGGTAGCAACACTTCGGACGGAAGCGTGCCAATACCTATTGCCAGAGACGCCATGTAGTGCAGCACGATTTAAGCGGGACTAGGCTACACACACCAAAACAAGAAACCCCATGTGAAAAAAAAAATCCAGGAATGTTCCACCGTGCCAAATAATGTAACAATCTCGTTCGAGATGTCTTTGTCGTGCTATACAGCAAATGCGTATTTTTTCCCCATATACAGTAGAATAGCTGCTACAGTAGAACAGTTGCGAGTCTAATAATAATAATAATAATATTTGGGGTTTTACGTGCCAAAACCACTTTCTGATTATGAGGCACGCCGTAGTGGAGGACTCCGGAAATTTTGATCACCTGGGGTTCTTTAACGTGCACCTAAATCTAAGCACACGGGTGTTTTCGCATTTCGCCCCCATCGAAATGCGGCCGCCGTGGCCGGGATTCGATCCCGCGACCTCGTGCTCAGCAGCCCAACACCATAGCCACTGAGCAACCACGGCGTGTGTTGCGAGTCTAGTGCACAGCATTAGACCCGTACCGTCTAGCGCTTGTGGCACAAGAGATAGCCGACCTGTTCAAGCGTGTGTACAGCTATTATGTCGTGCGGAATCACATTGCTCATTTGAGCACGGCAGTTTCACCTGAGATTTCTTTCTTTTATTTCTTTGCGAGTTTCTTCGAAGTGGGGCATGCGAGTCACTTCAAGTTTCTCCTGAACTAGCGCACAGCATTTATTGGCAAAAGGTGCGAGTGCAGACTTCGTTATCGTGCACGTTCGTGCTGCTGTGTCCGGCGTGCCGCGCCCCGCCGCGGCGGTGAATGCGCGGTACTGTGCGAAGAAACGTCGGCGGCATGTTCGTTCACCCTCCGTAACACAGGCTCTGAGTGCACTACAGGCAGCAAAATTTCTAGGTTCGAATGCTTTCTAAATGGCATGGTACAACGCTGGCTTGTGTGACAGCAGTTGGTTATGAATACGTGATGTCGCACACAATTGTAAGTGCTTTAAGCAGCCTGTTAAAGGAGTTCGCATATATGGCTATACTGTGACTGTGTGTTCGCCACAGTAATCATCCATCAAAACAAGTTTTTGTTTAGCCATATGTATATGGGGAGCATAATTCTAGGCGAATAAATGTGGATTCTAGCGCCTTTGTAGAAATGTCATTCATCCCATCCTATTCCATCACGTTCTTGAGAAACGTGCCGAAGCAAATGCCGTCCTTAATAGTTTAATTATGTTCACATTAAGACACAGGTCATTCCTAAAGCCTCACACTGTGGCGTTTCAGCTGCGGTGAGTTCCAAGCTCGGCGGACAAAAATATAGCTGCTGGCGTAGTGGTCGAAACGCCGGGCCACAATAAAATTCAAACATTGGTACCAAGCAGCATATGACCCAGATGGCACTTTCACTTGCGGTTGTTACGTCATATTTCTTTCTTTCTTTCTTTCTTTCTTTCTTTCTTTCTTTCTTTCTTTCTTTCTTTCTTTCTTTCTTTCTTTCTTTCTTTCTTCCTTCCTTCCTTTCTTTCTTTCTTTCTTTCTTTCTTCCTTTCTTTCTTTCTTTCTTTCTTTCTTTATAGGAGTTCTTTCCACGACAAACAGATGGCGACGGTTGCCACAGCCCACCACTTTCTAGACACCTGGCCCTCTATGGAAGTTTCGCTATTAGTTTACACATACCTTGGTGCATCTCTTGACGGCCGAGCGCCAACTGTCCGGGCCGCATTCCAGAGCTCTGCGCCGCCGCCTAATCTTTTGTTTCATTGGCGATGCACCAGGTGGCGTGGCACTTCCCTGGGTCTGGATAAGTGCAGAGACCGCAACGTTTGTTACGTAAATATGCTGGGTGGCCGCAAGCACGATAAATGGTCGACAAATGAAACGCAGCTGAATAACGAAACTCAGTGTGTACGCCTTGACCAAAACGAAAATACGAAATCTGGAGCACCCGCCTGATACTGACGATTTTGTATGGAAAGGGTGCGACAGAATGACTGAGTCAAGGAAATACGGAGGTGCAGGCATGCTAATTAGGTAAGGTATGAAATAGCAAAGGGTGAAAGACACAATATAAGGAATTGTCATAGATTAGTTGCACATGAGAAGTAGAGAAGACGTGGCTGGCAGTAGCTTACCTATGGGTAAGTAGTGATACCAGAGGTCGAAAAGTAGAAATGATTGACATTAGCAGCAGGTATGAATGCGCACTTTGGAGATATAGACGGATATACTGATTACAGAGGCTCTTTAGTGCTGTATCTGCGCAAGGAACAGAACCTTGTAGTATTCAACTCAGAGAATAAATCTCACTCCCAAGTAACGTAACAATGCGGCAATAGGCAGTCATGTATCGACTAAGCCTTAGTCTTAGAACCGGTTTACGAACGACTAGACCAAGTGACGATAGATGAAGAAGGAACAGACAGCCTGAGTAGTGATCTGAGCATGTAACTCTGAATTTTCGGGAAGACAACAAGGCAACAGAGGAAACAACAGCTGGAGGAAACTTAGAACTGAATGAAAAGCTTCTAGCAGAAATATTTAAAAGCGCAGAGAAAAAACAGAAGCCTTCCCTATAGCAGTCCAAGATTACAAGGAACTCATAGACGTTATGCTAGAGGAGATAAAACAAGCGCGGCTAAATAATCGTTGGAATGGAACGGGAATATCACGCAATTGGTGAAACAAGAAAAAAGGTGAAGCTATGGAGCAGGGCAAACAGGCGTCTAGGGACGATCGAGATACCAGAAAGTTCTCATTGCACGAAGAGCTGCTCCTTAGATGGAGCGAATACCGAGACAAAAAAGGGTGACGATCGAACTAGCGCAAAAAAGAAGTCACAATTTCGCCCCAAAGGCGAAGCATCAATTGCAAGTGCAAATTAGTAGACATCTATAGAAAATAAGGGCCCCTATCACGCAAAACTATTTTTTTATTCCAATCTCCTGACGTCAAATTTCCGTAACCACCGATGCAAGCATCGGGTGGTCACCCGCTGGGTTCTCTGAACAGACCAATCAAACGCTCTCCTTGTTCATAGGAGGTTACTTTTGTTTGCTTTAAAAACGAATAACATTGCCTACACTGAGCGGCTTGTCTTATTTAACTCAAGTGGAGAGGGATTCGATGGGGCCGAGCGACTGCACTGAAAATCGATAAGTGGATGAAGAGGGTGGTGCCGGTGTCTGCGATTGGCCCGCTTTCCCTTACTTAGATTGCGGTGGCTCGTCGACAATCGCGGCGGTATGCAACGGAAGCTTAAGAATGACGCTAAAATGGTTCCTCAGCTAAGAATAGTTACCATAACGAGATGGTAAACGTGCCGAAAGTGCTCGAAAACGCTACACGGCAATACCAAAAGCTTTATTATACGCAAATAAACCCATGCTCTCCGGCAGGTGCGAGTAGCCAGTGCCTGAGCGATCGGTGGTAGTTATCTTTTATTCCTTTCGGAACGGGTGAGCCTGTGGCTATTCCGAAGAAAATTCAATCTCGTTCGGCATATTAATGCATCTTTAACGTGTACACGTCACTTTGACGCGGTGAGTTCTTGCCGTTTTGTGACGTCGCGTGGGAGGCAGGTGAAGTGGGCGCAGCCCGAAAACTTTTGAACAATGGCCGAGGGACAATGGTGAAGAGGCGTCGAATCATAAATAACTATTTTTCTTTTGTTCGGTCAAATCATGCATAATCCTTGCGTACACGCTATATCAGATGGGGAGCTATCACGGTTTTCGTGACGTCGCGTGACAGACAGGTGAAAGGGGGGTGGTCCAAAAAGTTTTTGACCAATCGTGGAAGGCTGATTGCGAAATTGGAATAGAAACGTTTGGAATTGTTTTACGTTTTAGCGCCCAAGGATAGAAGTTTTATTGGCCTAATAAACTCTTAAACATTCGCTTACTAACTAAACTACCAACAATGGTGTCATGCGAACACAGGCAAAAAGAAACACATCCCACTCGATGAACGTGGACACTCACTGTCAAATCACTGGCGTCTGGGAGAGCGGCAGCAGCAGCGAGCGAACTGAACTTCGTGCTGCCTCTCACTTCAACGCGAACTGAGCGGGGAGAAGACAGCGCACACGAAGCTATCAGCCCTCGGTGCACCTAGACTGTGCACTCATCGCAAATCGCTTTCAAGATAGTGCTTGCACGGCAGCGCTCAGCTGCGTCATACGCAGCCGCTGCCATTGTCCAACGCTCCCCCCCCACCTCTTCCAGTTACTTGTGCGCGGTCGAAGATGGCGTGCTTCGTCCCCCCTTCGCCCCTTGCGCACGCGAGTTCAAGCCACCATCCTCGGTTCACGGTCGCACGGTTTCGTTCGCACCTACAGCATACCGCGGGGCCACGGTGGTATCGTAGATAGACCTTACATAAAATATAATGGTGACGACGACGGTGGAAATCCGCTTGAAGGGTCCGTATAGTTGCTATCACAATAAATATAAGTATACAGGTGTGAATAGGGCTCGCAAAGAAACAAAAACACTTGAAAAAATTCTGGAACCATGTAAAAGCGCTCAGAACTTCAACTAAAAAAATTTACAAAGGGCCAGAAAGAATCAAAGACGGTAACATCTTCCATTGAGACTACGCGCAGCGGCACATCAGAGACGTTTTAAGGATAACTTCAGCAAGAACGAGAGCGTGGTCTAGACTCAAACTAATCCAGCAGCAGGGAAGCCAGAGAGATCAAAATTTAGAGTAGAAACATTTTACTGGAAAAAAATGCTAAGAAAATGTCCCTAATGACACGGCAGCAGGACCTCATGAAATAGCAATACAGCTAATCAAGCTGCTGGGCCCACAGACCAAGGCACAGCTCACTAATGCCATTGAGCAAGTTACTAAAATGAGAAAAATCATTTGGTTGGCAAGAAAGAAGGCTGATCCTTATCTATAAGCTCAAAGGTGACAAGGATGGGAGAAGCTCGCACAGGCCAGTTGGAGTAACATCGCTCATTTATAGAATACCAATCCAAGCCTTAATATTAGAGGTGTAGAAGTGTGTAGAAAATGAGGTAACTTCAGAATGGGATCAGATCAGATGCTTAGAGAATATCATTATATTAGTGCAGTGCATTGAGATTTCAATAGATCGAAAGAAACCTTTATGTATAGCATGTCTTGATACTAAGGGCCCTTAAGATAACGCCGACAGGGAATTGCTATGGGATATTCTAAAGCACAATGAATAGACGACGTTTTCGTGGAGCTGTTGAGGGTGATACATAGGAACAACCGAGTACAAATCGTATGACAAGGCGGGAAGCGCATTGAAGTTGTGCAAATTCACCGAGGTTGTCCTCTGTCTCCATTGTTGTTCGCGGGCTACGTTACGGGCAGGAAAGACAACTGGGGAGCAGAGAATTAGGTTTTGATCTATGTTAAAACCGTAATGGACAATAGGTGACACAGAAGATCACAGGTTTGAAGTATGCAGACGGCATAGTGCTTACTAGCGCACAATGCAAATGATTTACAGACTTCTCTGTATAAGTGGCGATGTAGCGGCGAATCGAGGCACGAAGTTTAGCGCACGGAAATTAGAAATTATCTTTAATGACGAGAACAGTAGCAATGCGGTATCAATTCAACAGGAAATGATAACCTTAGTCAAGCAGTGTAAAATGTCATACTTATCCTCATACACTAAGGAAATCGAAGTAATCGAAGTTGTCTCTGATTTTCCGTTTGAATAAGCGTTACTTTAAGTTCAACATTGTTGCTTGTCTCCGTAGTACACACAGCACACAGCGATACGTGTTTGTTTGAGGCTTAGTTGCGCGCCAGCGTTAAGGAGGTTAGCATTGTCATTGCCTGACATGACATAAATCGTATCGTTGCCGACGTGTTAAACATTATTTTAATTACGAAGCTGTAAATGACTTACTTAATTACCCAATGGCCCTCCGTCTCCAGCAGCTGCGGAGCACCTGACCAAGGTGGCGCTCAGACCTATAATGCAGCAGAGGGTCCTAGGAATCTCTGTACCCGAACAGGCCTGGAAACTCACGCTTGCAACGTTTAACGCCCGAACACTCTCGAATAAAGCTAGCCTAGCAGGACTATTTGAGGAACTATCAGGTATTGTTCGAGATATCATTGGCCTTAGTGAGGTTAGAAGAACTGGTGAGGCTTACACAGTGCTGACAAATGGCCGCTTCCTCTGCTATAGAGGGCTACCAGATAAGGAAAACACGTGTCGCTTTGAAGACAAGTCCACTTGTCGAAACGTTGGCTCCTGCATTCACCTTGTTCTCGTTCACCTTCACCTTGATCTCCCGCCTTGCCCGTTTTTTACCAGGTAAGAAGCTGTTCGGAGGATTCTTAATCCATAGGGACATAGCGGGCAACATTGGGCACAACAGTAGTCGTAATAAAGCTAAATAGGAGGTATAGAATACAGGTAGTACAAGGCTACGCTCCAACCTCCAGTCACGTTGATGAATAAATACAAAAGTTTTAGGAACACGTTGAATTAGCGATGCGAAAAGTGCAAACTCTGTATACTGTAGTCATGGGCGACTTCAATGCAAAAATTGGGAAAAAGCAGTCTGGTGAGCAAGCAATTGGCAACTAGGGTGTGGTTTCTGGCAACACTTTGGGAGAGATGTTGGTAGAATTCCGGGAAAGGAATAACCTGCGAATAATAAACACCTTAAGGAAGCGATGAAACAAAGAGCGGACCTGAAAACCCCTAATGGTGAAACAAGAAATGAAATTGATTCCATACTTTCTGCCAATCCGAGCATAGTGCAGGGTGTAGAACTGTTAGGTAGAGGAAAGTGCAGTGATCATAGGTTAGTGAGGGCTACGATTCCCCTCCATTTGGAGATAGAAAGCGTAAAATTGCTCAAGAAGATATAGGTCCACTTAGACGTAGTAAGAGTAAAAGCACACCAATTCAGGTTGGCACATTCAAACTAATATGCAGCCTTAAAACGGAGTCATTAAGATCACTTAGAGGCAATGACAGAAACGGTAACTAGGCTGCCTCCAGATGCAGCAGTTCAAGTGGGAGGTAAGGCACCAAGCCAACTAGTAGGTAAGCTATACCAAGTAACAAAGGACCTAATAAAGAAACGACAAAGAATGAAAGTGTCCAAATCAACACAAAAGATAGAAGTGGCGGAACTCTAAAAACTAATCAATAAGCAGAAAATAAAAAATATTCGAAATCATAACGTGAGAAAGACTGAGGAAGCAGTAAAAAAATGGACGCAGCCTGAAAACAGTGAGAAGGAAACTGGGCGTCGGACAAACCAAGATATATGCACTGAAATATAGGCACGGTAATATCATCAGCAATCTCGAAGATATAGTAAAAGCAGCAGAAGAATTCTGTACTGACCAGTACAGTACCCAGATGAGTCAGGATACCTGTATTAGAAACAGTAATCAAGAGGATGCAGAAACACCTCCTATAACTAGCGATGAGGTCAGAAGGGCCTTTGGTCCTTGCGCCAATTAACACTACTCATTTATTCAGAAGGGCCTTGCAAGACATGAAACGAGGAAGAGCGGCAGGAGAAGATGTAGTAACAGTCGATTTAATCAAAGATGGAGGAGACATAATGCTTGAAAAAGTGGCGAGTTTTTGTACAAAGTGTCTATCGACTGCAAGGGTCCCAGAAAACTGGAAGAATGCAAACATTATACTGATCCACAAAAAGGGAGAGGGTAAAGAATTGAAAATTATAGGCCCATTAGCTTGCTCCCAGTATCATATAAAATATTCCCCAAAATAATCTCCAACAGCATAAGGGCAACACTGAACTTTAGTCAACCAAGGGAACAGGCTGGCTTCAGGAAGGGGTACTGTACAATTGATCACATCCATGACATCAATCAGATAATCGAGAAATCCGTAGAATACAATCATCCATTCTATATGGCTTTCATAGATTACGAAAAAGCATTTTCTTCAGTAGAGATATCAGCAGTCATAGAGGCCTTACATAATCGAAAAGTACAGGACGCTTACGTAAATAACTTGGAAAGTATCTGCAGAGATTCCACAGCTACCTCAACTTTCCACAAGAAAAGTAGGAAGATACCTATAAAGAACGGAGTCAGACAAGGAGACAGAATTTCTTTAAAGCTTTTCGCTGCGTGCTTGCAAAACGCATTGAAGCTATTAAATTGTGAAGGCTTAGGAGTAGGGATCAACGGCAAATATCTCAACAACCTTCAATCTGCAGATGAGATTGTCCTGTTCAGCACCACTGGGGACGAGTCACAACAAATGATTGAGGACTTTCACAGAGAGAGTATAAGGGTGGGGTTGAAGATTATTACGCAGAAGACAAAGATAATGAAGAATAGCCGGGCAAGGGAACAAGAGTTCAAGATCGCCAATCAGCCTCTATAATCTGTGAAAGAGTACGTTTACCTAGGTCAATTAATCACAGGGAGCCCTGATCATGAAGAGAATATTCATAGAATAAAAATGCGTCGTATCGTATATGGCAGACATTCTCAGCTCCTGACGGGAAGCTTACCACTAACATTGAAAATAAGGAGTACAATCAATGCATTCTACCGGTGCTGACATATGGGGCAGAAACTTGGAGACTGACCAAGAAGCTCGAATACAAGTTAATGACCGCGCAAAGAACAATGGAGCGAAGAATGTTAGGCATAACGTTAAGAGAGAGGAAGAGATCGGTGGTGGATCAGAGAGCAAACAGGGATAGCCGATATTCTAATTGACATTAAGAGAAAGAAATAGAACCGAGCAGGTCATGTAATGCGTAGGTTAGATAAGCGGTGGACCATTAGGATTAGAGAACGGGTGCCAACAGAAGGGAAGCGCAGTATAGGATGGTAGAAGAGTAGTTGGTGTGATGAAATTAAGGAATTCGCAGGCGCTAGCTGGAATCGGTGGGCGCCGGAGAGGGGTAATTGGAGATAGCAGGGAGATGCCTTTGTCCTGCAGTGTACATAAAATAGGCTGATGATGATGATGATGACGCGGCCAAAACCACAATCAGATTATGAGACACACCGTAGTGGTGGCGGACTTCGGAATAATGTTGACCCTCTGGGGGTCTTTAACATGCACCTAAATCAAAGTACACGAGTTTTCTTGTATTTCCCTCCAGTTGAACTGCCACCACTGCGGTCTGCATCGAACCCGCGACCTTTAGCAATTTAATGGCCGTAAAGCTACCGTGGCGGGTACAGACATGTTGATTTAGCGTGTGTCGGCTTCCGTTGGTTCGTCTTAACGCTACATGGCATCTGCATGACCTGCGTAACTTGTGCGCGTCACAAATGTTCTTAGTGTTTATTTTTCAGAAGTAGCAGGCACGTACCATACCGCACCTACAACTTTCGTAGCGTTTCCTTGCCTTCTTAGATCGCCATTGCCCTCTCCCTCTTCTCCCCCTCACGTATGCGAGCTCCGAACGAAGTGTGGTAGGGCTGTTATTCACTCATTTTCTGACTGCGTTGGTTCTACGAATTGTACGCCTCCTCTCCCTACATCTCATCTACCATTCTATTTACCTCCCCTCGGGAGTATTTTACGTTGGTACAAAGGTAAATGCTATATTTCCTGCATTGCTCCTGCGGGAGGTTTTTTTCATCAGCAGCCGGTTTTATTGGCAGCAGCAGTTATTCAATACCAGTAGCAGTTTTTTTTTGTCTGGGTGTATACATGAACGAAGTAAACACCTACTGAAGCGTCCACAAAGATAACCTAAAGGGGAAGTATAAGTAGAATGCCGCAATAATGAAACGTGGAACACTTTGGGCCTACCATGTATACTACGTGGTGCGATGAATTTCGAAAAGTGTAATAGTACCAGCGTTTATGTTACCAGCGCAACTCAGAAATCATGTAGAGGTAGCAGATTAACCACAGGGTGGTGGGACGTGTTACTTTAGAGGTTTACAGTAAAACCACATATGGAGGCAGTACAGGGTGACATGGTTTGGGCCTCTTTTGAAATCAGAGAAGCGCAGAGCAAGATTAGTTTTGTAGAAAGAATAAGGAACATGGGTGAAAAGCAATGCCGGCTAAAGTGCACAAATATTTGTACATCAAAAGCGTGGACACGGAACGTAGAAAGAGGTCCAGAAAGTTGGCAACCAAGTACAGGGTAATTCGAAGCATAAATAGACAGCCAACAGTTATAGAAAGGAAAGGGATATGAAGCGAAACGACAAATCGGATGTAAAAGATGGAAACAAAAGATACCATGGAGATTTACCAATACGGCAAGAAAGAAATGAAGATGAAAATTCTGTATGATAAAACAAAGCGAAGTGCCTTGCTAGTTGAGGCCCGACCTTGCTGCCCGAGGACAAATACATACTGTAAAAAAGATGCGCCACACCATGAGACATGTTTGTGCTGCAAAAAGAGCCCGCAAACGACTCGCTACATCATAATGAAATGTCAAGATATTCACCCACGTTGACCTTTAGAATCCCACCTTCCAGAAGCGTTGGGATTCAAGGATGGCAGGCTTATCTCGTCAGCGTTCTAGTTAGGTAAGAGACGATTACAGTACTGCTTGAAAAGAAAGGATAGAAGATATTGATAGAACTAGAGTCGTTGAAAGCGTAAGTAATGGTACAAAATGGCGATTGGGATTTTAAATACGAAAGTTAAGATCGAGATTATATGGACAAAAGGGTAGACACTGATATATCAATAATACCTTAATAAATCAAGGAGGCTAGTCAACTATTGGGGGATGCGACAAAGTCAAAAGGGGATGCCAATAAACAACAACATCGTCCTCATCGGGAGCCGATGACGTATGACACGTGTTTACTCCTCTCCGCTGTAGCGGCGCTGCACGTGTGCTCCCCTCCCCGCGAAGCGCTTCCTTTCTCGTGACGTCAAGTGCCTCTTCCCCTTCCACCTGCGCAGGCCTCCTCTCCATTCCTCTCGCCTCTTTTCTCATACACGTGTATACAGAGACGTTCTGATGAGCGCCCTAATGCGAGCACATAAAGATCTTGCAAGTGGCCCTGCGATTGCGCGCCTGCCACTTGATTCACGGCAAAGAAAGAAAACTCGTGGTGCCCGTCTGCTATAACACGATTGCTTCTTAATACTCCACGTTTGACTTCGCTGCTAAGAATAGCAGAAGTTCATCGAGTGCATCAGTCAGTTTTGTGTGGGGAGGACGTAGAGCTGAATAGCATGCAGAGTTACCTCAGTGGCCGCACCATTTTCATGTGCACTTCGGATGGCGAGACTGACAGACATGACGTTCGCAGGGGTGTTCCGCAGGGTGGTGTCCTTAGCCCAATATTGTTCAAAATTCGACCTTGCAGACGAGCTACCTGAAACAGCGCGTATCAGCACGTACGCGGATGATATCTGCATCTGGTCATCTGGGGTCACACGTCCACAAGCGCCTGCAAGGCTTCAACGTGCGGCTACCATAACGGCGAAGTACTTGCGCCGTAGAGGCCTGCAACTCCCAGCAACTAAGTGTGCAGTCATGGAATTCACGCGCGAATCAATGTCATATTATCCAATCGTTGTCGACGGAACGGCGCTCCCTTTAACCACGCACCACAGATTTCTTGGCGCGGTAATAGACCGTAGTCTTTCTTGGACCAAACATGTTACTGCGCTTAGGGCTAAACTAACGAACTTCATACACGTTCTTCGTGTAATATCAGGACTGATGTGGGGTCCCTATGAGCGAAGTTTGCTCCAAGTGTACCAGGCACTATTTGTGGGCTACATACGCTACAGCATGCCTGTGTTATGTAACATGGGGTCATCTTGTATACGCACGCTGGAGAGCCTTCAGGCACAAGCACTACGGATATGTCTTTGCTTGCCACGCTGCATGTCAACTAAGGGCACAATAGCGGAAGCACGGGCTTGTCCAATCAACATATACAGGTCTTGTGAACCTGTGCGAACCTATCTTCGTCTGCTAACCAGACACTCACACCATCCACTGTAAACACTTCCAAGCACCAACCTTGACAGTGGTTTTTCTAAAGCTATTGCATGTCACGGAAGCACTATACCTGGAAGATTCCAGGCCACCGACATCCCCGCGACACCTCCATGGATAATACCAAGACCACTAGTGAGGCTTCAGATAACCGTAATTACGAAGAAATCTCTCGTTTCCTCCAGTGGCTCGAAACAGCTCACCGTGTCCAATATATTTACATTATATATTGGGACTCTACAAGTATATACCGATGGTTCGTTCACGCCATCTACCACAACGGCCGCATTTGTCATCCCACAACTTGGAATTACTCGAAGACTTCGATTAAACCACAAATAGACATCTTCGGCTTCTGAACTTGCAGGAATACGGGAGGCTCTCCGTTTTATGAGAACGCAAACCCCTCATAAATTGACGATATTGTGCGATGCCAAATCAGTGCTACAGGCGCTAAAATTCTTTTTAAAGAAAGGACCATACCACCTTCTCGTGCTGGAAACCGTCGAACTTCATCACAGTGCTGAGTTAAGTGGTCACGTGATCACCTTTCAATGGATGCCTAGTCATTGTGGTGTTTTTGCTAATGAACTCGCTGACACTGAGGCAAGATCGGCCTCCTCTTCCTCTGATGAAATACGGATTGCCTACTCGCGACCTGACACCAACTCCATGATCAAGGCACTCATAGAGGACCTTAAAAAGGCTTACAGAGCCCACTATGACAACACTCACAGACGTCTACATATGATTGACCCAGACGGCAAATTCTGTTTGCCCCCGAAGCTTACACGGAGCAAAACGTCATTGCTACACAGGATGCAGCTCGGCGTTGCTTTCACCCGTCGCTGCGCGCACCTCATCGGCCAATCGCACAGCCCTGATTGCGAATACTGCCAGATGCCTGAAACACAGCAACACGTACTGTGCGAATGCCCAGCATATATGCTGGAGCGAACGACCGCAGAAAGTTTCCTAGCGAGCGTTGGCAGGCAACCACTGTCGGAGGAAGCTATCCTCGGCCCATGGCCTGACACTGCAATTTCAATGCGTGCAACAAAAGTATTGTTGAAGTTTCTACAGGACACCAAGCTCGACGAGCAGCTCTAGCAAGACAACTGTCTCATGTACATAAGCACTCGCCACTTCTCTTATCATCATCATCCATCCCAGTACTTTCACTCCCCTTCCCTCTTCCCCAGTGCAGAGTAGCAGGCTAGAGCACACTAGCTCAGGTCGACCTCTCTGTCTTTGCTATCAATAAATTCTATTCTCTAAATATACTACCGAAGTTCAATTATATCTTGTGCTAGCGGTGGCGCTAGCGCTGCGTTGCTGCTGCAAGCGGTGTTAGACTGAAAGCTATTGCCTGGCAATCGGTACACTTTCGCGCAGGTGACTAGAGTACAGACCGATCTATTTGTTGCGCAACAGTTCACAGTCGCGTCAAGAAATGCTCAAGAAGCTCTTGCCTCTGTGACGTCAATTGGGCGTAACAATTGTTTCCGTGTAATATGATGTTTGTGGCACATCTTGCACACCTGCTTTTTCAAGTGCACAACTAGCTGCCACCTATGTACCTTTGTGGTGCCTATTTGAATTTGCATACTTCTACTGACTGTCTCTTTTCTGAGCTTTACCATGTTTATGAAGTGCACAAATAACAAGTAATTTCTTCAAACAGGAATAGATTGTGCAAGTGCGTCAAGTTGATTGTTCCAATGTCTGAGTAAATGAAACGCAATCATTCTAATTATTTTACTTTTCCGCACAACAGCGTAGTTATTGGTACTGGGCTCGCGGGGAATTTCGTTCTATAGCCTTCGGCATCAAATGGTGCTCCAGTCCCACATTGTGGCTCATAAGTCGAAGTAGCATGCGTGCATCTCTAGAAGAATGTGCAGTTTGCTGAAAGAAACGGATGTATCACCTGCTGCTATTTTTTCAGGCTCTTAACAGGCTCAGAATTCTTTCCCTGGGCATTGGCCATCCTAGACTGGTGGTTCAGCTTGTTGCATTTGCAGTATGAAAAGATGTGCGTGACCAGCGTTCGCGAAAACGGGCACTGTGCCGCTGAGGCGGGTAAAGCTCGCGCATAGTCTGAACCACCACCTTCGAGTCTCGGTCTCAGTTCATGCAGTTTACAACAGAGGACAACTTTCTTTTACGGTTCCACTTTTTAAATAAATGGTACTAAGCCATTACTGGCCTGCCGGTAGAAAGTTGCTGGAGCGGCTGCCGACGGCTGATGTCTGCTTGCTTTCGAGTCAGAAGGCGTTCAATGGCAGTGCGCCTGTGGCGGCCCCTGGTGGTCAAACTGCTCACTGTAATAGGTCTATAGCTGTCCCTCAAAGATCGCTTTAGTTTGTAGTTTGATTCAGTTATTTAGGTCCTCCTGCTTGTATTTCTGCCTGAGTTTTGTCACTGCCCTGTGACAATATACAGGTAGATGCACCAACATGACCAGCACAGAAACACCATTTAAGTATTTGACCATTATATTATCATAAAACGCAGTCATACAAACTGAATGAGGCGCAGTTCCGTGTGCTGTGTTGCTTTTCTTTTTTGTTTTTTGATCAAATCAGATGGTTAGCATCGATTTTGTGTACGGTGATTGCTTCTCGCGGTATATTAGTCATTCCCGATGTTCAATTAACTAAAATACGAATAAAGTGTAGGCTTTTTATTAAATGCATGTGAAATCGTTTAGGCCATTAGCTTTCATATGCTCACGGCACAGTCAGTTTTCTAAAGGCGAAAGGCCTCGTTGTCTGGTGTGGCCAGAATTCAGGATCGGTGAAAGCCAATATGCAAGAACAGACCACCGGTAAGTGCGTCTTCATCTGCCAGTTTATTTACAACGCACACAAAGGCAATACAGACCACGCGCTCCAGTGAGATGCACTTCGTCTTTATTTTTGTTTCCGTACCCGCAGGCACCGTCTATCTCTTTATTGCTAATATTTCTACTCGGTAAAGCTACACACACCGGAAGAACCGTTATTCCCTGAGAAATGTTTTTGCTACGTGGCTGACTGGTGTATCGCAAAAACGTGTTTCTTGCGCAGTGATATAATCTGCTGATTTTTTCGCGGAACATTACAGTAATTGGATCAGGTACTCTTGTAACCAGTTCGTCATGCTGGATGTTTTATTCGAACCTTCGTGCATTTGCGGGTGTGTATCGCGTAAGCTTCTTTGCATAGCAACATACAGAATATTCTGTGTTTGCATATTTGATTTCGGTGCAGTATATGAGGAAGTTTTGCCTGTATTTCCGTGTTCGCTACCATACTATATAGAGTGAGGTGTTGCCTTGCCTTCATTTCCTGTGAGCGAATGAAGCTTTAGGAACACTTTTTTTGGTTTTTTTATAACCAAGACAACTTCGCTTCAATGAATGTTTATGAACACTAGACCTAATCAAAGTGTTTCTTTCTAGCCACTGTCAGGTTTCTTTCGCTGTTCCTAAAAGCAGTCACTTAATATAACTATTATTTGTCGCACACGTCTGAAAAGTGGATTAAGTTTCTGATATAAAGTTTCAATGCTGTGTTTCTTCAAGAATTTCCTTTATCTCTCTTTTTTTAATATGGCCAGAGGTATTTCTAAAAGTAAAGCGCCATGGTTCTTCCTAGTCCTTGTTAAGTTAAACCTTCTGCGTCTTTCATTCGGGAATATTACTCTTTAATTTGTTTAATGAATAGCCAGATCAAAAATTCATTACATGCAGCACCGTACATGCTTCTGCAATGGTTTATATGCGCCTGCTTTGAAAGGTAAAAAGTAATAGACCATATTTATGCGCTAAGTCGCACACGCGCAAGCCGTGTTGATGTCCCGATTCCCGAGTGCAATGGACTGCATTTGAAGGTTTTCATTGCGCGTAAAGGAATTGGGGACCCATTAACCGGTACGTACTCTTCAAATGCGATAAAAGGCACATTGACTGAGGAGGTAAGCCAAGAGTCGTGTGGTGTAAGTGAAATAAGTTATTCCTTATAATACGGTAGCATCATAGTGAGAACAAAAATGACCGACGATTACGACACTCCTTAATGCGAAATTTGAGCGCTGCTCCATGCGTACCTGGTTCGTGTCCAACCTGTCTCGTGCGGCACGCTGCAAAGGGAGCGAAGTGTAGGGAGACTGTATTGCTGACCGGGGGATCGCGAGAGCCAGCACGTGGGTGAATCGTGGGCGCGATTCACAGCAGTAGCCGCCGCCCACAGACCGCCCAGACAACGGGCGCTACTCCAGCGCCGTCTAGTAGATATCGGCGCCACACTACGCTTTTCTGCTCACACTTTCTTCATACCTTCCACGGCTTTCCACCTCATGTTTCTGCTACACCCTCCTCCTCCGCCTTACTCCTCGCGTCTTTCATCCCCCGCTGCCGCTCCGCGTTCGCTTTCATCTTTCGTTGTGCTGTTTTGGTCGGTTACGCAGAGGCTCGCTACAGGAACGGGCGCCTAAGTGCTACATGGAAAACACTACAAACGCCGCTCTGGCCAAAATCAAGTTGGGGTGTCCCTAAAGCAAAGGCGCATCGGAACACCTATGCATAGGGTGCAGCTGGCGAAGGGACATTTCTCGGAAATCTGCGATCTAAAATATATGTCATTATCTCAGTGCTGCATGAATAAACCAAATGATCTTTACACATCTAAATTCCACCTTTGATTCAATTTTCCAAAGGTTCCTAAAAAGATTTCATTTTTAGGGGGAGTGCCAGGATATACCACGTAAAACAATAATGACGACCTGCTGCACACTCGAACAACGTGAAGTCAGCTGTGCCTCCTAAGGGACTGCGCTATTTTAGAAAACACCGCGAGTTCGTAGAGCAAAATGAAAGTACTGCGTGTGATAGAGATGACAGGGCCTGGCCAGGTGACAGCTGCCCACTTCACACCAGCGATAGTTTTAAGGGCCCCGTAGCACAATGAGCTCGGTGTCAGCGGTTCTGAGCGTGATTTCACCATGAGCGAAACCTCTCTACCAATCACAGCACGCCAAGCGCCATGTTTCTCCCAATCTCCGAGTGGTGGGCACTACGTGCTTTCCACCAATCATAATGTGGCGCGGCACGGGGCATTATCATACGCGAGAGCGGCGGCGCACAAAAAAAAAAAGAAAGAACCGGAAAGCTTGCCTTCGTGCATGGCGTTCCCAGCAAGCGTTTCCGGTTAAAGATTACGGTTGCATAAGTTGCAGTTACCGGGAGATGTGAGAAACATTCAGGGACCCTTTAATACTATCGGCTATTACTCTCAAAGGCGAAGCTTAAGCGTCTCCCATGTTTCTATTCGACTCAGTATTCGGTAATCGGTAGTAGCTCAGACTACTGACCTGTCTTTGAAAAGATTACAAACGACGAGTGATTACCTAATTTACCTTCGCTTTTTACACGAATAGTTGTTTCTGCGTGCCTCCATCGAAGCTCCATTTGAAATGGTTACGCCTATTGGTTGCAATATCTTGAGCTTATGGATGAAGTATGACTGTGTTTTTTCTGTCTCGCACAGAACGGAAAGTTGACTGCAGGATGTAGAGTTTAAGTTAATAATAGTTATGGCCTGGTTGGTTGTAATGCTCGGCGACGGCTATGGGAAGCTATTTAGCTGTGGCCGCGGGATCTCCATTTAACCTGGCGTTCATTTATTGTCTCGTTTCACCAATGTATTATTTCTTACAGAACGAACATTCAAGCAATAAATCACATCGGGAGTAGTGCAAGTAAATCTTGTTTTAACTTCGTGTATATAACCATTCGCGGCGATATTATTATTAATGTCACTTTGAAGGCGCCTGCAGGTTTCGCACCTGGGGCGACAACATGCTTTTGTTACGGGGGAATGATGTTGGCTGACTTTTACGTGCATTAACATGTCTTCAAAGTTCCTGATGCGGTGGTAGGTCACCGTTGTTACCTCCAGGAGCACTTTTTTCAAAGACTCATTACTTGATAATATTGGATTGTATTTTCGAAAGACGTCCTTTATGTTTCAGAGAGCATTAGAATATTTGTTATAAAGGCTGGTGGTCTCTCAAATTCTGCGGTGGGCTGTTTCTTACCTAATTCCGACAGCCTCTCAAATCTTGACGCGACGTCGAGAGGAACTTGTGGATATTTTTTTATTATTTTTTTATCTACTACCGTTGCTTTAAGGTCATTGGGTGGTGGATATAATCGCTGATTTAGCTGCAGATTCTTCTTATTTGTTTCACTCGACCGATAAAAATTTCTCGCTTGCGGTGTCTTGAGTTATGTCTGTTGTAGTCTAAATATTGCTGGCTATGCATAGGCTTCAGGTAAAGTGTCCTTCTCAGTTTTTTATTTTCTATGTAGACCGTCGTGTCGAGGAAGTTGATTTGACTATGAGAGTAGGGTGAGCAGCGAATTTAATGCTCGAATGAAAGCGCTTGAAATGACAGTTATATAGGTTAACGCGCTGGTTCCGTGTTCCCATATTATAAATATGTCGTCAATGTAACACAAATAGGTGCGTGGTTTTCTCAGGCATGCCTCAAGCTGTCCCATGAAAATCTTGGCACACGTGAGAGCGAATTGTGTTCCTATGCTAGTGCCGAAAGTTTGTAGACAGTAAATAGAATCGAATTCAATATAGCTAAGCATGAGAACTAAGGACTGACAGGTAAACTTCCGGGGCGTACGCTTGAGAGTTGACTGCGAGGGACTTCGATAAGGCATCAATTCCTTCACTCAGAGGTATGTTAGTGTAAAGGGCTGAAGCATCCAAAGTGACTAGAATAGCGCGGTCGGAAAGGCGTTGGTTGGCGTTGATGGCGTAGGTATTTCGAGGGAAGTGCGGCGTGTCTTGAACAAAAATGGGAAGGCTTTAGGGATGCTTGACAGGTGGTGATTTAATAATTCAAATAGTGACGCAGTAGGTGTGCTGTTATTAGACACTATAGGCCGACCTGGGATTTCTGCTGTAAATATTTCTTTTACGGTAACCTTATATATTTTAAGAGGAATATAAAAGCGGCCTGCTTCTTTGTTTTTGGGCATCATAATGTGATATTCAGGTTTCGTGATTAATTCTTTGAACAGGAGCTCCTTGTGCCAAGCACGCTAGCAGAGCTCCTTGTGCAAAGCACAGTAGCGGAGCATTGGTTACGATTGTAATGTGCAAGCAAATTTGAACGCACTTTTTATTCAAACAGGTGCGCCTTAGAATCGCGCAAATACAACATTTTTTCGATGCACTAAAGTGTTACCCAGCCTGAAGGAATTTGGTGTGGTTGCGAATGTCAAAAGGTTGTCAAACCTTTTGACAAAACCAAAGGTTGTCGATTGTCAAACCTCAAAGTTTCAAATTTTATTTGTCAATACGGCATACACATACGAAAATTCTGACCTGCCTACATGTTGTGCTTGTTCGCTGATCAGGCAGTAGGTGTAAATTACTGCAGCTGTAACTCACTGTAATTACTGTAATTACTCAAGCTGTAAATTACTGGCTGAGCATTCCCAAACAAAGTGACATTCGGCACGCACCTCTGTTTTCTTCGAACATAGCCGATAATTGTGCGAAACAGGAGAAGCACCTTCTCCACAGCTATTTTAAGGAAGGAAACACTTAGAAAAGGTTCGCAAACGATACCCAGGGAAGGAGCACCGGTACACTCCAGAGCATGGAAAGCATGAATTCATGGCTTAAGCCACGAAACAGTATTGATAGAATAATGGTGTAGCTCATGAAAGAGGAGCATCTTCTCACACTAGAAAAGCTAGTGACCCTTCGTACTCAATGTCCGATGATCTCAGTGCTATGCGAAAGATTTGGTAATCGATGGAGCAAGTCAGCAGGATGACCACTATAGCGTCGCAAAGAGGGAGCGGCATGAAGGAGGGGGACGCGATCAAGCTGGTCAGGAGCCTGGTGGTCAGCAGGGTCACGTAATCACTCCTGTACCACAACGTGACGCAACAAGAGATAGAACACGCCGAGACTCTCATCAGGAAAGCCTACAAAACGGCGTTGCATCTGCCCAGAAACACGTCGAACGACAAGCTACTCAAGCTAGGTATCCACAACACATTTGAAGAGCTCAAGGAGGCACAACTTGGTGCGCAGCTGTACAGGCTCCAGCAGCCAACCACCGGCAGGGCGCTCCTTAAAAGATTAGGCTATAAAAACATAGAAGCAACGAAGGATAGGATGGCTCACATACCAGACTATTTTCGCCAGACACTGAAAGCTAGCCCCCTACCGAGGAATCTGGACCCGAATCTGCATGCGACCAGAAGACAGGCGCGAGCAGAATACGTAAAACAACACCTGGCCACTAAAAACAATGTGGTATACACGGATGCAGCCTTATACCCGTGGGACCACAACACCAAAGAACATAAAGTTGCGGCAGTGACCGTGGATCACATGGGAGAGCTGATAAGCAGCGCAACCCTAAGGAGCTGCACGGTAAACGAGGGGGAAGAAGCAGCTGTGGCTCTAGCACCGGCGGAGGGTTACCGTAGAGACAGATCCTTGATAATACTCACAGACTCCAAAGAAGCATGCAGAAATTACACGGCAGGTAGAATCAACAAAGGGGCGCTACGAATCCTCCTCCAGGCAGGGCTTCCGAACGAAAAGATACTGCATACGATTTTCTGGGTGCCGGGTCACACCGGAATAGATGGTAACCAGAGGGCCGGCAGTCTAGCTCGCGAGCTCACATACCGAGTGGGACAATCAATGGACCCGGACACCACTATGGCGGTGGAACCGATGTACGCGGAAATACTAAACAATCACAGAGGCAAAAGGATAATATATGCACCACACCACCCATCTTTAACACAACACGAAGCAGTCGGCTGGCGAAGGCTGCAGACAGGAACATTCTCAAATCTATACATCCTACATAAAATGTTTCCCAGTCAATAAAGGGACACATGCCGATGGTGTGGGGCCATCCCAACACTATATCACATCACATGGGAGTGCAGAAATAACTTCTCTTTTCACAAAGAAAAAAAAACAGTGCAGAGCAGTGGGAGGGCGTGCTACGTGTGCTCCCGTGAACAAAAGCATACGAACCACAGGGTTGCCGAAAAAATATAATTTCTTCGTAATTAACACGCATAAGCGGAAACTGACGAGTGCACTAGAAAATTTGTAATGACAAGTTTGGACTGCAGTCTTTGATTTCTACTTGCGTTCACAGACAGAAGAGAAAATGAGTTTTATCGTGCAATTCCTGGTCCGTATACTTTTGCTCACGGGTGTACCTCAGAAAGAGAGTGCGCTTAGCTAGGACCCAATGTCATCCTCTCTTAGATTTTTGTGCGGCCAGACAATTCGCTTTTTTTTTTCTGCTTCCTGCTAACTCCACTTTAGTTGGCCATTTCGGGAAACGGCGAAATATGGGAGTCGATGACCGTTTTATGAAACTTCCATTCGGACAAGCGCAACACACAAGAGGCCATTTCCCTTGCCACTCTTGAGCCGCACTCGTCCTACCGAATACCGCATGCTCTGCAATCTTAAGATCCCACAACTCGTGGCGAGCGCATAAATCCAGGATGCACCATTACCGAACTGCATCGGCAGTACACACTGCAGCGTTTTCTCTGCAACGAAAGTGCTCCTTGCCTCTAAAAAAACGTAGTCGTGCAGTCACGATATATAACGCTAAATCTGTTAAGCTTTTGCTTTGTTTAACTCAGTTCCAAGCGCACCAGAAGCGCAGGGAGGCGCAGTGATTCTCTCTGAACCTGTGATCATAGACAAAGACCGCGTGTCGCGTGGAGGTCATTGACTTCAAGATAAATGCACCGACGTCTGCGTGAAGCAGAATCACGATTGGAGACCGCGAATAGATGGAAATGGGCAGTGTTCCCCTCAGCGTGTTTTTCTTTTCCTCTTTCGATCGCGGGAGTTGGCTTTTTATCCCCGCACTACCCCGAGAGGGACAAACGGCAACGAGTCCTTCCCATATTTATTTTAGTTCCATTCTACGCGACAGGGACGCCGGGTGCCCACCAACTGGCCAGCAGGTTTCTAGCTCCCACCAATTGAAAATGGCGGCACTGAAAATTCCATCTTCAAAGAGCCTCCGGATAAAGACAATCGATTTCCACGAAGCCAGTTGTTCATTTCTAGGCTCTGACCTGGGCCATCTTTCCTTTTGCCCAACGCTGCGGCACTGCGGCAAAATAAATTGGCGGTGCAGTTCAAATTCCGTCTTTTTGTTACCATAGTAGAGTCGTGCAGAACAGAGCACTGGATATTATAACCAGACTGCAGAAAAGATCTCTGGCTCACCAAGAGGAATGGGACAAAATTTTGAAAGTTTCAACTTATTCCACGTATTCTCCATGAAGCTCGACGCAATTCGCATAGCTATACGCTTGGACCTGTGCACCACTCGAAAATGGTGAAAATGGGGATTAAAGGAACACCAAAGCGAAACAATAAATCAGTTTAGACTAATGAAGTATTGTTTGAGATCCCTGCAGGCAGTCATTTCAAAAGAATAGTTTGATTATTAGATGAGAAAATGAAGGTACAGGTATCAGTATTTGAATTTCGAGCCGAAACCCCGGCGCCTGTACGCCAGCGTGACGTCAGGGATTCCAAAGTATGTTTTCGTATTTAGGCCGCGTTGGCTGAATAAATGTTCGCGAAACTTGCCATGTTTAATATTTGGTTCCTTTAGAACACAATGTAGTCAATCTGTACCGCTATATATAATTAGTAGGCCCTAGAAGACGCTATCAAAATTCAAGACGTCACAGTCCCCAGGTGTGGGAACTTAAATAGGCGTCTCCACCCGTATTTCGTTCTTGCGCTTTTTCTGGCGAACCAAACGTCTTTTCGTTGTAAGAGTGTTGCTTTTGGTGTTGTAGAACTGTAATTTACTGATGCAGAAGAAATAATTTTTCACTTTTGTGTCCCTTTAAGCTACAGCTCCGCCGCAATTATAACCCCTAACTTATTTATCTATTTATTTATTTATTTATTTATTTACAGAGTACCTACATCGCCATAAAGGCTATACGTAGGGGGGAACAAAATATAACCAGTAATACAGAAAAGCTTTCGGACATATATACTCACGAACAGAAGCACTACAATAGCTGTTAGAGAAAGGCATATAAGTAATGTGAAACAAACAGGTTCCAACATATATAACACATACATTTGTTTGACAAGAGTGCCGTCACAGCATTGAATAGAATAGTTCGTTATTTGACACATTTACTATATAATTTGATAAAGTGTTCCATTGTCTAATTGATTTGGGGAAAAAAGAGTAGTAAACAGCGTTTGTTCTGCAGTTATAGGCTGAGATCTTTTTGTTGTTATCACAGTGAGCTAATATATAATCTGGTTCAAGAAGATAATTATAGCGATTGATACCTGTCTGATTATTATATATTCGGTGCAATAGGTTAAGCCTTAACTTCTGCCTGCGCATATGTAGTAGATCCCATCCTAAAGTGGCCTTCATTTCGGAAACGCTAGAGTACGGGCTGTAATTATTGCAAACAAATCTTACTGCTTAGTTCTGTAGTTTTTTCAGTCTATTAATGGGGTAATCTTGATAGGGATCCCATATTACACAAGCATAATCAAGTACTGTTCTAACATGTAAGAAGTATAACGTTTCTTTAACTTCGCGTGTTGCCTGTTTAAAATTTCTGCAACTAATATGTAACATCCTACTAGCTTTTGCTATGACAGTGTCACTCTGTTTATGCTAAGTGAGTGATTCGTTAAAATAGACTCCTAGATACTTATATTCCGACTGTATGTCGATAACAATATTCATTCGAATTTTGTTCTTTCAACCTTATTTTCATGTTTAGAAACAAAACAATGGTCACCTGCAGCAAGATCACAAGAGCAAGGTGGGTGAACAATGAATTCAAACAGTTTTTTCTCAAAAGAAAGATGCTGTGCCCCTCTATGCGACGGCACATTGTTTTGAAAAAAAGCCAGCCCTTCAACGCATCTTCGCTCTCGAATTGCTTTTAAAGCGAAAGCATTATATGAACCATTTTGCGAAAATACGGTGGTGCCGTGACCGAAACATGGTACCGAAAATGGCCGACGGCGCAAAGAGTAAAAATGCGTCAATAAATGCTCGGATTGACGCAAATTTCTCAGTGTTTTAGGCAACTCGGCATCGTGTGTTCCCTATATGCAAAAGCTCACACAACATTTTGCATGGCATGCGGGTCAGCGTCATCATCGTCGTCTGTCACGCACTAACGATCGCCCAATACCAAATGGCACCACTGCGCTCCGCGTATCCATCTCTTGGCCGATCCGCCATGATTTGTAGGAGTCACATACGTGACAGGAAACAACCATAACACTCTCGACGCCAAGTCATAAGCGTACAAAATGAGGTGTACCACCCCCATGATGTCTCAAATGGAACGCTGTGCAAGTGTACAATGTGCACGACAACATGCGGATGAATAGCTAAGCGAAAACATTTCACTAAAGCGACTACGTTGCTTTCGCATTCTTACCGGTAAGCAGTCTTAAGTGCATGTGCCGAAATTCTTTAAAACATCGTTTAATTGAGGCATTAACTTGCAGTAGGCCTTGGCTGTCAATTTACGACTATTCTGAAGATAGTCATTCATTAATATCTCTTCTTTATCGCCAAAAAATGAGCCGATAGCCTTGCCGACTGATTTATCGGCTCTTTTTTTTCACTGGCCGTGAAGAACAAGATTGCACCCACTACAGGGACCACAGTGGAGTTTCAGAATTCATTTATTTCATTTCTTTGTGCATTCATTAAATTTGTACAAACATTGTCGGGCTAGTAGCCAACAGCTAACGGAAGCCCACAGTCAACACTCATGTTGTAGCAGCTACATGAATCAATTACAAGCCTACTTTTCAGCGAAACAACCAATTTAAAGCATGCAGTTACACAAAATAAACAGTATAGTATGTACTACCTATACATATATGTTAACATAGATTCACGTCAGTTTTAGTGCAAATATAAATAAAGAGTTCTTTACGCACTTTCCCAGGGCTGTCTGTCTGCCTGTCTGCCTACCTTTCGGTGTCTGTAACCGTTTCCCGCCAACTTAGGCCACTGGGTGGTCTAAGGTCTAATGGTCAGAGCATCTGGCGGCTGTGTTGAGGGAACCGGATCCGAAACCAGTCGCTGGGCTCCCTTCGGTCAGGGGTATGTGACATTGGGTGTGTGCCGCTTATGAGTTCACCTGTTTCACCTGCACTTGTGTTACTGCGTATGTGCCATTACTGATGCACCACTCTTCAATGAACCTCTTTCTACCCAGTTTACATCACTGGGTATGAGAAACTATATATGTTCCGCACTTCAGTGCACCTCTTTGATGTCAGTCTGGGTCACTGGATACGAGCTCATGGGCACGTGACACAGTGTAGGTGCCGCTCTTCAACGAGTGTCGCTTACGCCAACTTTGGTCACCAGCTATGAGTAAGTGGGTATGTGACCATATCTTCGATGACAAAATAGTTATTCGTCGCAGCGCGGAGTTGGGCCCACGTCATGTATATTCCTACAATGCTGTCTCAATCTATATTCACACATGCGCCACGCTGGGACGTTCGGCACCACGCTCGACGGCGTAGCACTTTCACGTAGAAGCGCGAGAAAGGAGACCGACGGCATTAAGAGCAAGCTTTAGCTCGGGCCAAACACCGACGTGGCCTATTCAAATACATGGAATATGCAAAAACTTTTTCATAGATAACCACTGGACCGATTGTAATGAAATTTGTTACATTTAAAAGAGAAAGTTAAATAATAGTGACTGTTGGAAGCGGAATTTAAATGTAGGGCCTCTATTTTGTCAGAACGATTTTCAAAAATTCGACAGTTCGAAAAAAGGAAGAGAAGCAATAAGTTTACAAATTGATAGCTTTGCATCAAAAACAGGTATTGCGCTTCCGTAAACGGCATCCGGTACATCATTCAAAGCAGTCATATTCTATGTGTCAATTTATATTTTACGTGAATTTCTTACGTTGTGTACAAGGGTTTCGCAAAATCAGTATTTCCATATTACTAAGTTTTTTAGATTCATTCCTAACAAATCAATTTCCTTCACTTTAGATGTACTATTAGATGCAACTAACATAATGGTGATATAATTTTTATTGCTGAAGTACAGAGTTGTAAACTTGATAGTTTCGTTTTTCGAAAATTTCGATTCTTGCCAATTTTTAATGAAAAATTTACGACGTAAATAAAAAATTCGAAACCAACATTCACTATATTTTAAGCTTTTTCTCTTAAATGCAACAAACCTGGTCAAGTTTGCTGCAGTGGTTGCCGGGAAAAACGGATTCTCCTTTTACATGTAGTTAGATAGGAGCACCCGAGCTGAAGCTTCATCTTAGCACCTCACACGCGACTCGTTTTGGCGGTTGCAATATGGCGTATCGCGTGGACCTGACCTTTCCGCCGGCTTAACTCGCCGAGAGGAGGTTGCCCTCAGGAGGATCCGCGGGGGAGCCGCCTTGACTCTTGCCATCCGAGCCACTTGAATGTCCGGTGTACAGCCTCCCCCCACTGGTCTGCCCCTTCTGCATCGCCCCAGCCACAGAGGCAACGCTCCGTCACCCCCTGTGGTCCTTTCTGGGCCTACACGAGGCCCGCACCAGCCACCTGCGCAGCCTTGGCTGCCAAACTAGCTCGACCCCTTGACCTAACGCGCTGGACGCACGGGCCTTTGCAATGGCCGCGCCTGGACTTCATCCGGGAAACAGACCTGCATATATTTAATTTATGCCGTAGGGCATACTGACGTCAATAAAAAAAAAGTTGAAGGAAGCTTATGCTTCGCCTTTAAGAGTGGAACGCGAAAGCATTCAAAGATCCCTGACTACTTCTCACGCTTCCCGGCAAAGGTAGCTTCTTAAACCGTGATGTTTACCAAGAAACGCTGGCGGCCAACGATATGCCCGAAGACGAGGTTTCGGCCTCTTGCATGGACCGATCCTGGAGGTAGTGCATAGTCGCGCCAGAAATATTGCATCATTTTCGGGTTTTTGTGATTCTTATTGTTTCGCATACTTACAGCCAAACTGTGTATGGCTAAGGTTCCATGCATTTTTGCTCTCCATGAACAAAAACTGTCATCATCAGTCACTCACACCCCCGTAAGCATTTTTTTTTTATTGATATGATATAAGGAGATGTTGGCGCACAGTTTAAGGCGCCGGCTACTCCTCATCTCTTGAGTGGTTCCGTCACACATCGTACAAGGTTCAAGGTTACATATCAAATAGTCTTTTCACACAAGCACCATGACTTATCACGCAGCGTTTCCACAGGAACACTATGACGTACGGAACACATGGTACATACAAAATACAATGTATATGTCTCCACACTTATGTAGATGAAAGTCTCAAAAGTACAAAAGATATTTCCGCCTAATAACACATTGTCTAGTCAGCGGGTGGTACATACATCACGTAAATGCATTATCACATACAGTCACAACAGAACAGTCAACATAACATAATTCACAAACAGATGGATATACACAGTGACAATGAAATGAAGAGAACAATGAAAGCGCTAATAACTTCCAGCAATGCCGCTGTCTTCAAGAAAACTCTTTAGTGCTTTTAAAGCACTCTTCTGCAAGGCCGTCGTTGGCCAAGGGCCCAAAATTTTCCTTAAACTGAAAGGTCTGCGGTCTAATTCAATTAGCGCTGTTTTTCGCCTCCCGTAAGCATTCATGCTCCCGTAAGCAAGCAAAATATGCAATACCTCATTGCCACGTAAGGCAGAGCTACAAGCAGTCAGCAAAGTCAAACGAACAGTGCTTAATATCTTTCTAATCATGAATACAACTTACAGAAGAGCATGTCGAAAACTGTCATCATTAATGGTTCATACGCCCATGAGCAACGGCTCATAACCCCGTAAGCAAGCAAAAAATGCAATGACTCAGTCCCGTAAGGTTCACCGCTACTCACTTTGCGTGAATTAGCTGCGATAACACTACCCTCGTTGTCGTTGTCGGTGATTTCCATGTGGATGTGTGGATGCCGAAAAGGTAGCGCTTCACATGTTCCCTGCTGCACACATATCCTTTGCGATGCCACACGGATCCGGCCCAACCGACCACCAAGCGGCATACGTGCATCTATTTCACATTGTCAAATAATTTGATTGCCGTTGCGAATGAAATAATGACCACCGACCAAGACAATGAGTGAGCGTACCGTTTGTCACGATGGCCACTCATCAAGACAATAAATGAGTTCGTACATTTGCTCAAAATTATGTGTCACCTCCATGTCGTGTGCTAAACAGCTTCGCTGGTCAACCACCTTGACAGAGTTGCATGGCTCATGTTTTATTTTCATTGTATCTTTCTATCTATCAATTCTGATTTTTATTATGTGATATTTACTGTCGTGAATTTCCTTTGTTTCTATGCAGTTACATGGAATTTGTTTTAATATTTAGGCCTAAAAAGATTTAGCATGAAAGGCTTGCGCTGACGGTGTTTTGTTTCATGGCATTTGTTTGTGGACTGCATTCTCAAAGTTCCGAGGAATAACTTTGCCGAGAATATAAGACAAGGTACGAGCGAATTTAGCGGTTGAATGGTTAGCAATATAACCCACATATACCCCATGTCCTATCGCAAGGCGTTGCATATACATGTGCCTTTATATATAAAGATATGCAGCAATTTTTGCGCACGGACAACTGCGCCGACGCCAGCACTGACGCCGAATTTTCTGCGGCGCGGCGCCCTTAACGCTGTCGCGTTAAAGTAGGCAAAATAGAAATAGCAAATAGGAATAGATAAATAGGAATTTCTATAAAATAGAAATAGGAACATAGGTGTATCGTTTCTTTGCTTCAATAGTAATCGCATTTATGTCGATATTCATTGTGAGATAGGATTCTGCCGGATTTTTCGCATGCGAGTATGTATTCAAGTGTTCAAACTAAACCACTTTTACATAACAACCTACAAAATAAACCGACAATAGTTTTGTCATTTTAGTCTCAAGAGATATTGAATTCAAAATTCTAGTTCCTTGAAACTAAATCAGATGATCCGTTGACCATTTATGGGATCGGAAAAAGTAAGCTTCAAATTTTATTTGAAGAATTGCGCTGTTTGGATTTGATATGATGAAAAAGCTTGGCGGCAGTGAGTTTTTTCCGCTCAAAATAATGCTAAACAAAGTGACAACATTAATTCCGGATCCAAAGAAAAAAATTGCCGAGACCTCTGAATAGCGCAGTGCTTGAATCATGTGGACTTACGTACGTTATAATACGCAAAACTCGTTTTGTTTTCGTATAAATGAACGTAAGTAGTTTTTAGATGCATAAGTCCATGATTCACAAGACTAATTGATATTACAACGGCAGATTGAAAAGTAAATAATTTTAAGTACGCTAACATAAAACATGTTCTACATTTGTTAATACATAGCTAGCGGAAATTAATTTAGCGCTGACACTGAAATAGTGTGGTCTAGAATTTTCAAGTTACAATTTAATAACATAGCTAAGGATTTTATCTTGCCTGACTGTAATACACTACCACGCTGCTCAGAAGGAATTCGCATGCTTTTTATGTCAAGCTTTTTGTATTGAGAGCCGAATACTATGTATTTATTCGTATATCTCTGTTTAATGTTTATTTATTACTAATAAAATAAGTAGATATGTTCACTGAGTCGATATTTGAAAAAATTAAGGCGGTATCGTCAATGTTACTCACTGCTTTTGGTGGAATTAAAGTTGATGGGATGTCATTAAAGGATACTGACAAGGTATGAAGTCAAATTCGATCCACGCGGAACACTTGAAACAATTATGGTATAGGGAAAAGAGAATGAGTCGAGACAAACATATTGTTTCCGACCGCGGAAATAGCTTGAAACGAGGTTCAGCGGAGTTTCGTCAGAATCATACATTTGTAATTTTTAATATTTTATAGTGAATCACTGTACTGAAGGTTTTCTGAAATTTATTGATAAGGCTACTGGAAGGTATTTTTGTGCAGGGATACGTATGTACTCTGAGATAGCTCCAAAATCGCTTGTAATGTTCATCGATTGGCTTGGAAGGAATCTTGATAATAGGTTAATGGCTTGTTTGCGTTTAAGCAGTGTCTCATCTGAGCCGCAGGGACTCTCCCGAATACGGTGTTCGTAAGACTAAGCACAGATATAGGCTGATAGCTGACAGCTTTATTGAAGTCCCCCCCCCCCTTAGTATGTAGAAGAAACACTACCGATCTTTAAAATGCTAATGTATGTGCCTAGATGTATTTATTAAGTTCTTTTGTAGGTAATGGCGCAAGAACGTCAATGTATTTTTTCAAGCCTTTATGGTAACGCTATCATGGCCAGCGGCCTCGTTCCAAGGCATGCCTCATATATTTGTTGTTACAGTACGCTCGTCTACCTGCTTGAACCAAAATGTACTGTGCATGACTAAATAATAGACATTACATTAACTAGCCGGATTGTGGTCAGCAAGTTGTTTACCAACCTCAGCAAATTACGAATTAAAAATGCAGGCTCATTCAGTCTCACCCTCTTCTTGGGTGAGCTGCGTTTACACCTATTACAGCTTTATGTATAACACTTTTGACAAACTCCCACACTTTTTGCGCGAAGCGCCTTTCTTCGAATGCAGCCACTTTATTGTGGCTGGCGGGGATTTCTCTCTTGGGACGCCTAACCCGCTTATATTGCAATCTAGAATGTTTTGCACATACCCATCTAAATGTGTATGTGCCACTGGATATTTTCGCAGGGTACTTAGATTGGATATGTGCAAAGGCTGGTGTATGGGCAGTGTGTATGCGCAAACGCTGGGTACGTGCCGCTCGTTATATTCCACGGCGTTTTAGTTTTATTTCAACTTGATAGCATGCCATTAGAAGCATGGCGTCGTGCTTATTTTAAATATAAACAGTGAGCACATATTATCTGCATAACCACTCCCTACACACAGTTACATTATTCATACAACCGTTCTATACAAATCATGGATGCTTCTCATTACGTGAGCGTCAACTGCTGCTGAGTCTGGAACATTTTTTTTAGTTTTGATTTGTGGTTGTTGAGTAAAAGAAATGTATTTATGTGTTCGGTTTCAGTATTAGAGCAACTACATTGTTGTGTGAAATTCGGAAATACTGAAGATAGTAAGTCTTATTTTTCACTTTGTTACATTTTTGCTATCAATGCTTATTTTTATCGCTCTAAGTGTATCTTTATTCATCCACCGTCATAAAGGCTCCTTGTAATTGCTGTTCCAATGTGTGTTGCATTCAGATATCAAGCACGTTGAAAAGTTTAAAGTTCGCACATTCAATGTGAGTGTCACTGTTAAATACTTTGCAAAATTTTAATTGCTCATGTTTCTCAGAATTCCTTCCAATTAAATTTGTAACTTGCCAAACGGTCGTATTTCCTAAATTTATATTCTGTGGTACGTAATAAAGCAAAAATATGGCAGAGCTCAGTAACAGTCGCATCGTAGGCACAAGAAAATAAATTATTGTTGCTACACAACAGATGATGCTCCGTCATTGTAATGCATCACAGTGATCAGCAAAGTTTCATGAACGCTTACCGAAACGCCAGATCGCTTCAAATGCTCCAAATGAGTCTCGATGTTTCCACCCAATCGTGCTTTTCATCGGCATTCAAACGTTTCCACCTTCATTGCACCGACAGCTTCCGGACTGCCAAATGCTAATGGATTATTAATTCCAGTCGTTTCCTTGATATGTTTGGTAACCCAGCAATAAATTTAGCTGAGATTCGTGGGCACCAGAGTGTCCACGTCACGTACACAATACACAAATGCAGAAGCTGTGGCTAAAATGCAGATGCAGAAGCTAAAGTTGTCGAAAGCTTCCTGGACCTTGCTGCATTTTCGTTTCCAAATACAGTGCTTTCAAATTGCGCACATCGCTTAACGATGAAATAGGACGAGCACCTGTGACCCAGTTGTTCGCTTATGTATTCGTAAACCTCCTCTCGAGTGTTCTTCTAAAGGAAAATAACTTCGTGACCGGCCATAGGTAAAAAGGCGCAAATTCCCCTGCGATCGCCTCCGACGTGGCCACAACAACTTGGTCTTTAAAAAAAATATTAGCTCATAATTTAGCCATGCGAAAGCTGCACACAGCCACATGGAAGTGTGCTGTGTCAAATGAAATTACTGAAACATTACATATTTATGCACAACAGGTGGGTCGATAATTATTCAGCACCCTTGTACTTATCATTTACGTACACACACAGGAATGCGAGATCATGCATATGATAGCCATGCTTTGTTTGTTTTCATTATTTTTAAAGAAATCGCCATAAAATCTGAAATAGCCTCTCAGAACTTACAGATTTTTCCAAATATGCTTAATGTGCGCAAGAAACTAATCATATAATGCAATGTTTTACGCTGCTTTCGAACCTGCTTGTTTAAAAACATCACTTCAATTCGTGGCTGCTTTGCGATAAATGTTAACATCTCTTGCTTTGCCTGCTCCTTTGTTATCCCACTACATGACGGCTGATGTTGAAGATATGTTCCAGGTCCGCCACCTTAACCACCATTGGCGCTTGTACGCGCTGTCGATGCTACATGTAGTGCACATGCACAGATACTTAATGAAGTTCACTTTAGGACGGCCATTGCTGTAGCGCAATGGTAGAGAATCGCACGCGTATTGCGAACGTGTGCATTAGCCTCGCACCGGTGGTAAATTGTCTTTTCATCCACTATCATTTGCCTTGCCTGTATTAAGGCGAAAGCCTTAAGTGGCACGTTGCAATGGCTCATACCTAAAAAAACGCGGCGTCTCATAAATTGGTACAAAAATATCTTCATCAGCAATAACATGCCTCTGTAAGCATGCAATGGCTCATACCCTCGTAAGCAAGAAAAAGTGCAATGGCTCATACCCTCTTAAAGCAAAGGCTACAAGCGTTCAGCAAAGTGAAGCGAACAGTACACAGTACAGTCGTTGGAATCACGCAGGCAGCACGCAGAAAGCATACGTTACAATAAATAAGAAAGTGAAAACGAGCATCCGAACCGTGAATAAAGCATTGCATAACCCCCTCGGAAGTGCGCCACGGAAGAGGATGCTCGCCAAGCGAGAAAAGAGGTGCGACGTGCGAAGCGGCGGGAACAAGGCGTTCGACCTTGAGTGCTGCTTTCCCCTGCTGAGAGAATGCATCGTAAAGTCGAAGAGGAACGTTGTTGGCGCCAGTCAGACCCCGCCATACGAGAGCGCGAAGACGCGGCTAAGCCTCCAAAACGAGCCAGAGAAGCCGAACTGAGTCAGCAGTAACGTGACGATGCGAGACGGCAACGTATAGAGAGGAGGCCGAAACTCGCGGCTTGCCAGACGTTTACATCAGACTGGGGCTCGTTATGGGTGACGAGAAGACTGACCCCTCCGATCGTATAACTTAATGCATCACCAAGTGCGCAGCAGGCTTTTGCCTTCACGTGTTACAGGGCTGTAACATGCTGCCGAAATTTTATTTCTGCGCTTAAGTAAACAGTCAATTCATCCATGCTTCCTTTTCATTCATCGTCTGTTGACTTAGTTTGATAATATGGACATAGCTAATAGCAGTGAATGACGTCGTGAATTACGCGTTCGCAGGGACGCTATTTCATCGCGAAACTGTTTCTCTTCCCACTCGTGTGGTGGGCACAAGACAGTTTTTAGCCGTAACCAAGCAGAAGGGTGGTGTTCAGCAGGAATACGTCATAGGCAATGAGATACCGTGGTAGATCACAACTCAGTAGTATATGAACTAATGACGTAAAACTTGCGAATACGCACTTACGTGTGGGTACCATGATGAAGACGTCGGTTCTTCTCTGATTAGATCGCTCAAGATAAAGAGGAATAAGTATACAGTTGTAGAAATGTTACAAGAACCATTCCCGCTAGCAGCTGATCTGAAAACGCGAACTTTGTCATGTACTCTTGGCGAGGCTGCCGGACTTGAAAAGACTTGTCACGAATATTCAAGTTACTACCCCGATGACATTGCTGCATGTCAGGAAAAACACACCGATAATAATATGCCCGAAAACGGTGCAATAAAGCATTCAGCGGGACCAGTTGGTAAATGTCGCCTTGAAATGAGCGCTAGTTTGCGCGGCGCTCCTAATGGTTCGTGACGTCACGGGAGAGGGTTATGGCTCGTCTCCATGGCGTGTTGTAAAATGGTTCCCGGAGCATCAATCTCGGCGTGCGCGTCGGAAGCAGAAACCTGTAACCAGCGCAACGAGGGGCTCGGCGTACAACGCAATTGTAATGCAATCATATTTCTAAAGTATGCATCTACGTACTTTACGGGCCATAAGATAATGATCGTTGGTGTTGAACCTCCACTTCCAGCAAGTACATGATCACCTCGTATCAGAATAGTGTAAGTAAAGAAGCGATTGTGATGGCTCTAAATGTGTTTGTTTCCATGTTAAAAAATGGGGAGCCTGCAGCAGTTTCGAAGGCTACGGCGAAAGCATTAAAGTGAACACATTGGGGGACAGCTATCGGAAACTACAATAGGAAGCAAAAGTGAATCATGATTGCTTTCCAGTATGGTCTCCCAATGCGTTCTCTTAAGGTATTTCTCCGTAGCCCTCGGAAATGTTGCGGGCTTCCCAATTTCTTTCAGTCGCCGCAGGTTATCGCCAACATATGGACTGAGCAGCGCGGACAGCCATGCGCAGCCGCCGATGGCACGGAGGAGGAGACCCATGCTCACCTGCCCCTAGAACCCCGCCTTAGAACTCGCGAGCTCAGAAACTGGGCGCGCGGGAACATGGAATGCATCGAACCGGAATCGTTTTCGGCTCCCGCTCGCAGGCCTCGCTCACACCGACAGCATACGGCGCACGGGGAGCGTTGGAATTTTTTCGCACTTGGCCTTTATACGGAACATCACGGCAAGAACGAAAACTCGCCTGAGGTGCCCATATATTTGCAATGGGAATTAAATATGAAGAACGTAGAAAAGAATGAACGACAAACCATAAATACAAAAGCAAAACCGTGACAATGATGAAAATATAGTGTATGAAATCCCCTTACATTTTCCCGCTCACATATCATTGAGGCTATATAAGCGACATCGCAAAAGTTCAACAAGAAACAACTGCCCAGAAGAGCTATGAAAAATTGAGATTTCAGATTCAAAATTACGTATAATCATTGACAAGAAAGCTTTCATTGAGTACATACGACATGCAAATGAATAAATAAATAAACAGTTCACACCTGAGTGTACTTGTCAACGTGCCTTCACTATCGCTGCACAGCAATCAGCCTCACCTACGAACTTGTACGTGAAAGTGCACCTGCAGCAGCCATGCACGACGAAACTGAAGTCGTCATCATTAAAGTGCCATCGTCAGGCCACCTCCTGATTCTTGATTACGTCGTATGACGAGGGAAAAATAATTGCCCCCCACCTTTACAGTATTTAAGACAGTCCAGGTCCCAGAAAGAATAAGTATATTTTTAGGTAAGGTTAGTTTCATTACGTAGAAGTACAGTGCCTGCTGAGTAATCACGTCGGCTATTATTTCCAGTACCCTGTGAGGAATCATCTTCTATGTTAATGAAAAAAAATAATGAAGAAAACTTGGCAACTGTATGAAAGAAATAGAGCTGCAAGGGCGCGCTTGAAGAAGTGCAAAAAATTTTTGCTTATTCTGGCTGACCTTGTACACTTAATTCTTTTAGCTATCGAACAGGCACAATAGCTCGTAAAATGGTGCTGTTACAAAAGCGATTTCGTCATACACAAGGCACTGTGAGAGCTCAACTAAGATTACCAGTAGCTTTCGTCTACGCAAAACCCCGCATCTTCATCGCTCTCACTGTAGCGTGCCAGCTTCTTTGCCAATGCCGCAACACACAGCGAAGGACACGTAAACAGTAGACGTGAATTTATTGCATATCCGCGGGCAAACTATATGATTCTCAGGAAACTTGGAAGGAGCAGCTCTTGCTATACAGATCGAATCAAACGCAAATCCGGCCACAACTAGGCCACTTGGTCGCACTTCTCAGCCCAGCCGCCGGCGACGGCCTGCGATAACGGAACGCCAGTGGCCGACATTTACATCGCAGGCGCCCGTACGGAGAAGCCAGCGGGTCGTCTGACGGCCTACATCGCAGCAGGGGCTTAGTGGTCCTGATCGATGGTCTGGCAAGGAGCGGAAGAGTTTGCAGAGCGCATATATACACCGTCTTTGCAATGCCTTTATATATGCTTCGGGAACAACTGTAGCTTGCTTTTCTCGGATTACTGGTTACGTACACAAATCGCCTAGCTAAAGATCTACTGGCAGATGACCGGAAAACAGGACTAGCGCCACAAGCCGTGCGCGTATCTTGCCAAACTATACGAAGAGCTCCAGCAGGCAGAGACAAAGAGACGCAATAAACGATAAAGGAGCCCACAAGGACGCTCAGTTACTGTCACTCGAATACGCCCGGAAAACGAGTCTTGCCTGCTTTGTCGAAACCACAATAAACCTGCAAGTCAGTGTTCCCACCAATTAGAAATCCGGCACGCATATACATTTCTATCTGACCTGATACATTTAGACATGCTGCACGACTTCGATGCTAGGAGCAAACGTACCTCACTGTCAAAGGGAACTTAAAGAAGGCGAAGGGTCTTCCTTATAGGAAGCGCGTATGAACCATCATTTCAATATACAGTTCAATCATTTCGCCCCACTTAAAGCGGGAGGAGAGGGGGGGAGGCGGATGCTCCTCCAGGCGCTTTTCTGTAAGATAGCTGGAACGGCGGGACGCGCGGATTTCACTTACTGTCGAGCATATACAAACGGAGAAAACCTCCGGTGATTAATTCTCAGAAACAAAGCTTTCAGAGCCTCAGTCTCGATCTCTATTGAGCAACCCACGTACTTCAACTAAAGAATAGGACAGAAGCTTTTGCTGCATTTATGTGTTTCCATCATGCTAAAAAAAGAAAAATGCGGCGAAACACATTTAAGGCGTTGTTTTCAAGTAGGAAATAATTATTATTGTATGCATACATATGACAATTTTAACTCAAAACCGGCTAGTGACCGGAAAACTAGGGTTGCTCGTTGCACATTTCTATGCGCGGATCAACCATGACGCAATGGCGCTCATTGGCGCCTGAAAAGTAATTTGCTTATTCCGGCATTTTTAAATGCTGCATTTCCTTTCATTATAGCGGCTACATTTTAACTCTCCTCATTGCTACCCCTAGAAGAGGCATAATGGTGTGCAAAGGCACTCGCCCTAAGCTCTGCACATGCCCCCTAGAGTCACGAGTTGGCGCGAGCCGCTGAGCACAAGGTCCGCATAGTTAGTTCTATGGCACTAACGAGTGCGTTGACATAATATTCCACGCGAAGCGAAACCATTTAAACTATGTTCTTCGGATGCATTAAATTGCGCGTTTCCTGTCGTTACAAGATTGTTTTCCTGTTCTTCATAATAACATTTGTAATAGTTCTAAGGATGTGCATGCCAGCATTACAATCTTTAGCAGCTACGATTATCTTCAGACTCGTACACGTTACAGAAAACAAATACCCGTATACAATTATTTTAAAGGACCAAACTGATTGCAATTACAAATTACTGCCCCACGAAATTAACTGCACAATTACTAAAAAGTAATCGGTTACTTTAACGTTACTTTCCTCCCTACCTTTATTATTATTCCGCAAATACGATAAATAGAACGAGGTGGCCTGGCCTCTCCCCTGCGCTTTCTGCAACCCTTCACATGTTATTTATCTTCACTATGAAATGCTTTTCGAAAAGTTCCTTCGTGAGGGTTCTCTGGTTTTCTTGCGAACATATCTGCAGCGACACTGAAAACTCGATCAATATGCGCGCTTGCGAAAAAGGCCGTGTTGTAACGTAGGAACATCTTGCTCCAAGGACTGGCTATTCTAAAGGCCGCTGTGCTTGGGTCTGGGCCCTCTATGAAGCGTAGCACTTCATCATTGCTGGGGATAATGGGAGGCACTGCCGACAGGGCAAAGTAAGCGCTGCGAAATCGCCAATAGGTAGTTCCCTGGCATAAATAGGCGAAACGGCCATCGCTATTAACCTATTCAGGTACACGGCCTCCCTACGCGCGTCACTTGTTAGCCAATTGGGTTTAAACGACTAAATGTAAAAGACGCCAGCAAACATTCGCGTCTCTCGAAAAGGTGGTGGAAACTGTAATGTATTTATTATAAATATGCATATTACTGAGCCCGCCAAATACTCTTCGTGGGTTGCAATCACACGGAAAGGTGTACATGAGTCGCATATTTACCAAACAGATATAAACGAAGCGAAGAAGTGAGCAGCAGCTCTTAACACCTATCAACACCGCCTAAAAAGTTTTCTGAGAGAGAAATTTCAGAGCTCGGAAGTCGGTCTTCCGAGCTGCAGGTCTGCCATGTTCAGGTGAACAAGGCATGGCAGCAGGACGCCAATCGCGGGGGGGAGAGGTAAACCATGTACAAGTTTGTAGCGGTAGAGAGGTAACCCATGTACGAGAAACTGTAGTTCCAACCAAATTTGAACGTTAAAAGGTAGCGCCACTGCGTTTCGTTAAAAAATGTAACAGAATTACAGCGAGCGTTACCAGGGCAATGAAGTAAATGAAAGAAAATTAGAACATTACCACAAAACATAATTTATTACAATTATTTTATTAAATTCATTACCAACAAGTCTGATTATTTCGAATATAATTGCGTAAGAAGGCGAGAAGGGCACGTAGTCTCTGGCGTAGCGGCTTGGAACAATTTGGAGGAGGCGAAGTTGTCGAAAAAGGCAAGATCATCAGGTGTTGGAGGGCTACGCATTTCGGCTCCACAAATTTATTGTACACACGGCCTTTCAGGAAACAGCCCCCGCCCTCATAGCATGGTGTTTGCAAGATACGACAAGCCGGCAGGTGTCGGGTAAACTGACCTATTTTCTGGAGACGGCTAGATTTTTTTTTTAACGTAACATCTCATTTTTAGGCAGCCAGAAAGTGCTCTATGTGAGGTTTGGCAAATAGAGTGGCTTCACTTCTATATAGGGTTTTAAACACCTGTCACGCATGAAGGAACAAGACGGCATTGTTTTTACGAAGATTTTCCGCGTAACAAACAAGATTATTTGTTAAACACAGCATCGTTAAAACACCGTTACTCACTGATTAAGAGCCCTTGATTCGTCCGTACAAGCAACATGATAGCACTTTTTTTTATTTATACAATACTGCGTACTCATGGTCCAAGCAGGGTGGTCGATACAAATACAAAAGAAACAGCAATGAAAAAAGCCACAATAATAAAGGCTTAGAAAGCTTACTTCAAAGTCTGGTCACGTGCTTTGATAAGGCAGTTCCATTCACTAATGGTTTTTGGGAAATAACAAAGCTTAAACAGGTCTGTGCGAGCAAAATATGGGGTTACAGCGCTTTCATTGTGGTGTCGGGATGCAGCTAGCGCTAGTTTCTTTTCCAAAAGTTCGGAAAGAAATTCGAATCTAACTTTTTGTCTTCGTGCCTGTAATAGGGTAATGCCATTTGGTTGCCTTAAATCGGAAGGTGAGTCTAATGCTGAAAATTTAGTAAAAATAAATCTTATGGCCTCTCTCTGAATACGTTCAAGACAATCAATGTTGCGCTTAGTATGAGGCTGCCATATAATGCACACATATTCCAGTCTTGACCGTACAATAGCAGTATATCAAAGCAGCTGAACATTAGTCGGAGCAGTTTTAAGTTTATGCTTGAGGAAACAAAGCTCGCGGGAAGCGGCTGAACAAACATTATCAATATGAAGATTCCAAGACGGGTTTGAAGTGAGTGTTACAACGAGATATTACAGCAACTTACTTCTCGTAACGGTAAATAGCCTAATGTGTAGTATATGACAACGGATTTTTTTGTCGAGTTACTGGAAGGCAGACACATTTGCTCGTGTTAAGGGTCATTCCCCATTTTACGCACCATTGATGCATATTGTCCAGACTAGTGTTGAGATCGTGCTTTATAATTGCGTTAGCATTGCATTGACGCATGTACAACACAATCGAAATTTTATTCCACAACGAGGATATCAGATAATCGCGTTTCACGCAGAACGCACTTCAATGTGACGGTGAACTTTTTATTTCCCGTTGCACAAATATGGGTCATAGACAGCGTACCTTGACGGCCCACAAAGCAGATGAAATACAAAAAAGCACAGCGATTCAATCTTATTCTCTTCACCAGCTTTCACCCACAGTTCACAGCCTGAAAAAAAAAAGGTAAGTCAGGGAAAAGTAATAAGTATTTATCTACTATTCCAAAGCAGATTTAAACGAACTAGGGGCTTTTATTTATGTCTTACCGTTTTTCCGGTGTGGTACTCTCAGGATTTCACAGTTGTTGTACTCGGTGAAAGCAACTGGGAACTCTACAATGCGTTTCCTGTCTGAAGAGAGACAATAAAAATACTCATACTTTTTTTTTCAGATACCACGTGGTCAATGTATGTCATGTATTTAAAGAGTGGTGTGTGCTGTGGAAGTCTCACACGGCTACAGTACCATAAGAATAACCGTAGGATCTCATACATGAATATTTCCGTACTTTCTGGCATTTCTGATGAATCAGCACCCTACAAGATTTCCTGGTTGCAGCAGAAGGATTCTGCGCGCTTTATTTTGATGTGGCACGGTGCATTCGCACATTACCAATCAATATTTACAATCAATATTCCTTCACAAGAACAATATCGCGAGAAAGGCCACGCAAAAAGCCCAAGGATCCTGGTTTCCTGAAGCATGCACGCGACAAAACTACAGTGGCCGTGGCCTAATAGGCGCAATTATGCATACCGAGACGGAACAAAACATTGAAATAGTCAAGAACTGCTAGAAAATACAGTAGGCACGTTAGAGAAAAGTTCAAAATTCGAAATTACAGATGTTTTCATTAGCCCTTTGCAGTAAGATTATTATATAAAGCCTACTTCCGCAGAAAAAAAAATTATTGATCACTACCAGCCGAATGTGGCTTGCCATCCGTTTTGTGTAGCTGGTAAGAAAACAAAAGCGTTTTTGTGAAGCTAATTAATTGCACAAGTGCGAAGACATTACAGAATATTAGTCGGTTCTTTGTGTACCACGATGCACAAGTACTCGGCATACCCGATTCAAATCGCTTACGAGAAACATATAAGTTCCAGCTGGCTGAAATATTCGCACACAAGGTCATTTCCTTTTTTTTATGTTTGTTTGTTTGTTTCTTTGTTTGTTTGTTTGTTACACAGAGATGTTCAACAGCTTATTGAGGTCACATTTTTGTTACTCGCTGTGCTCATGATCTAACACTAGAACAGGCCTTAACTGCTCAAGTACTGAAGTATACTCGCCAACTTACCAAGCGTCAGAGATGACTGGATCACATTGGGAAGCGGATAGCCTTCGGAAGCTCGAACCCAGGCATAGGCCGTCTGATTGCTCCTGGTAACAAATGGGGCGACTATCAATAAAGGTCTATGAAGCGGAAGGAGAACTAAACAGAGCTAAATTGCGCTTCTGGAGACTAAAGTGCACTTTTGTAGATGTTATTTTTCGTATTCTTTGGTGCTGAAAGACAGCCGTGTTGTAAGTAAATCCGCAATAGGCTGTTTTTTTTTAATCAACCGCTTGGCTTCTATACCTTTTCAGTGAGGACAGTTTTCACAAAATGAAACGAAACTTATTCACTAAACCTACGGTAACGAAATAGCATTACGTATGTATCTGCCGAGGACTTTCTTCTGAATCTACTGAGTGTCACCATTATTGCAATATAAACTCTATGGACACTCGAGGAACATTCACACTGTCGGCGCGGGTACCACCATTGCCGCGCTGCCCTGGTTAGAACGGCGCATGTGCTGCTCACGCGTTGATGGTTGCGGTCTCCAAGGACACGGAATGTGTTTGCGCGCAAAAACGAACAAGCGGAGTGGACGCGCCGTCAACGCTGCGGTGAATCGCCTCGATGGCGGAGCAAGGGCAGAGATACGCGCATGCGCGCACGCTATGCGTAGCTGTTGGGTGTATGGCTGAGGTATGAGCAGTAAGCTCCAAGCTGTCTAACATTTCACTGTGCGCTGACTAACGCCAATGCTTTCCTGCCGGTTTCATCTCGTGCAACACAAGGTGGGACGACCGTGCAACCGCTAGAGGGGCTCGTGGTGACAGCGTTGTGTCGGCGAAATAAGCCCGAGCACGCACACCGACCTGGATAGCCTCAAAACTTGATTTAACGTTTGGCCAAGGGCCTTAAATAACGTCCTTCGACAGAGCTGCGCTGCATGCCGAGCCACGTAAGGACATTGTTAAACTTTTAATGCTCTTCCAGGTACCGAGGGCAGTCACATAGCCACATAACCTACAGTCTCTTTCACATTGCAGAGTTCTCCCTGGATACAATGACTGGAGAAATGCAATGGCTGCATGGCCCAACCACTATGCACCAGCTGCAGAATATGAGATGCTCTGATTCCATTGTTTAGGTGAATCCACTGTTTTAAGAGACACTACAAATAAAGTCTATTATCGACATTTTTTTTACACATCTGTGCTGTGGCTCAATTACCTGGAGGTAAATATCAATTGACGTGTATGTCTTATTTCTCCCGTATTCACAGCCATTTTTCATCAATACAGAAGAATAACAATGGTTCTTAGAAACCAACGCGGAAAAGCTCACGAATTTTGTCTACTACTTGAACTGACACTCTCATAGCTCGACTCTACTGTAAAGCATTACGTAGATGTGAGCAAGTGTGGTAATGTGCCCACCAAATAAGCTTAATAATGCGCGTATCATTTTAGGGCATTTATGTAAACATATATAGGATGCATTAAGAGATGTGTTCGAAGTTTATTGACAATGCGGATGACGAGTCACTTCAGGAAAGTGACTCCAAGTAATAACTAGACAAGCAATCATAAAACTTCGGTCAAATACATTTTGATCTGATACAGCAGGATGCTATATCCTAACGCTAGCGAATTTTATCGTGCAACTACTGCGGAGGATTGCACTTTTGACATGCTTAGGATACCACCATGAAATGCGCACCTGTTTTTCCTCTTCTTTTTTTTTGTAGCATAGGGTGCTGTTGGCCCAGCTGGGGTATATTTAGAAGTTAAGAAAGGGCGCAAATTAAAGGGCACAAAAAAGACTCACCATACTGCAGCATTTCTCTGCGCAATTTATTCGAACACATTTATCACCATTGAAAAATTGGTGGACGAACTCAAACCTAGGCTTGCTGATTCTATAAGTGCGGCCGGTGGACTTGAAATTTACTCAATGGTTTAAGTAGCAACCCTTACGTGGCACAGACAGGGACACTGGCGTCTAAACACGAAACGCGCACAAAACCTGCGCTTGACCCACGTCCGTGGTGCCACAAAGGAACCTTCAGTGCACTTTCGACAGCTTTTAGGTGAAGACACACCTCAGCCTTGTCCCTCTGGCAAGTGTTCGCGTGTCTTGTATGCTTTCACTTGTGGTTTCATTCCCATTACTATGCTATCACATATTTTTTAGGTGCACCTTCGTACACGCGCGTTATTTTACTATCTGTCAATTGTATGTGTGTGTATGAGCCTCAAACAATCTCATCAAACAGCTGAGCGAGTTCCTGCGTATGCCACCTAATCATTTCAGCTTACGCCATACCATAAAAAAATTATTGGGTTTTCAAGCCAAAACCACGATCTCATCTTGAGGCACGCCGTAGTGGGGGACTCCAAAAATATGGACCACCTTGGGTTCTTTAACGTGCACCTAAACTTAAGTACACGGGTGTTTTTGCCCCCATCGATACGTGGTCGCCGTGGCCGGGATTCACTCACGCGACCTCGTGCTTAGCAGCCCAACACCACAGCCACTAAGCAACCGCGGCGGGTGAGTCATGTTATACCAACTAGCCTTCGTTGAAGCACTTCCGAACGGAAACAGATACACAGGAGCACGAAGCCGACAAGGACAACGATGCAGATCAAATTCTTGGAGGACGCTTAATCTTCGCCTTTAGGAGTGGAACGCGAAAGCATTCAAAGATCCCTGACCGCTTCGAGAGCCTCCCGGCCACTGCAGCTTATTTAACCGCAATGTTTACCGGGAAACGCTGGCGGCGAGCGCTATGAACGAAGGCGAGCTTTCTGGTAGAAACGCCGTCCCTTGTGTGGGCCGCGAATGCGTGGAGGCTAGCGCCATCTGGATGGTGTTGCAACAAACCGGGGGCCCCGCTCTATGAATGTTACAAATGCTGGAAAAGGGGTTTGTGCTTGAGTTTCCGCGTAACAGAATTGTTTCCTTCTATATTCAAATTACAATTCGAAGCTATCATGCCTGTAGGTGGTGTGTAAGGCGTTCTTTACAATTTTTCTCACGCAGTTCCCTTTGAGAAATGCAGTTCATTAACGTCTCTGCGCTACGTGGAGGGCTTGCGTGGTTCGGAATGATTTGTACGCTCACAAGGTGGTCGACGCTGCACGCGGGACGCCGACGCCGGATTTTCTGCCAGACGGGGCTCTTAACGTGATGGCGTTAGTAACATAATGACTATGCGCCATTAAAACTTTGCATGGTAGAAGAATGGGCTGGCTGAACGGACAGTTCTTCAGAGAAATGAACCTGGAAAGGTAAAACTACAAATGAGTTTTATGTAACGGAGAATAACGAACAGTTAAACTGACAGTTTAGTTGTTTTTTAATGAAAAGTTACATTCATTGTACAATATACAATGTAGGGAATTTAGAAAAAATTATATAGGACAATGCTGCAACAGCGTGGTTCTCTGTTGCCGCCGTTGCGATTTTGATCCGTAGGAGGAGGTTTCAAAAAGAGTTGGTTTGATTTCTGCGCCAGCTTCTTCACTGACTACGTGTGAGTCTATGATGGGAGAGTGAGTGCTCATCGCTCGTTCCTCTGGAGGGCAAGGTTCTCCCGCGGCACAGCAAACTTGCCCCTGTTGCGGGGATCGACACACAGTGAGTGCGGAAGCCGCCCTCAGGCAGTGGGCTCTCCAATCAAGCTCACCATAAACACCTCGCAGCCATAGGAGATGCGACTCGCGGATTGCGATCTCGAGGGGGCAAACAGCTCTTTTATAATAGGGCCAGCTAGCCGCCCGTGCCAGAGGAGCTCTGGACCAAGGGCCCCGCTTTTAGGCAGCCTTTTGCTTTCTGTTATTACCCCTCGTCTTCAATAAGGCTTTCTACACACACATACACACACCATTCTCGTCCACTTCGTGCTTCCATATCACTATTTTTAGTGTGCCGGACGCACTCGTAGAATAAGAATCGTGACTTCATCCGCTTCTTCATACAGCAAGCACGCGCAAGAATCTATCTGTGAGCGATCCTCTCCACCTCACTTGCCCTGGAGGGGGGGGGGGAGGCGAAGAGTTAGTTGCCTGGCTCATGCAATTATCCCAAAGGCTTTACACATGTCGCAAATCTGTATTTCGACTTTGTCTTCATGGTAGAAATTAAAATTCAGTACGCCTTACAAATTATCATAGCGGCAACCTTTTTCAACTCATTGAGCGTGAATACTCTGGACGGTGGTCGTCTGGTCACGCTTATTATCACCTATTTCCAATCGAAATGTCTTTGGGTTAATCGTTATAAAAATTAACCATTTTTACTGACGAGACAAGTACAATGAACCGCTGGCAGTAATGGAGCGGTAGAAGTAGTTGGCATGATAATTGCACGTCTACATACTGCAACACACACACTTGCGCGAAATATGCAAATCGCATATACGCTACACGCAACCTTTAATTAGGAAACAATTCGCATGTGCCCATTTGGGACGCTACGTTCTGAAGTTTTTACACGACGCAGGATTCTCATGTACGCATTAGAGTAACGCAACTATCGTTTCTCAAGTTTTTCATTTATGTTTATCACCTCATGCTTGGCGTAGCATTTGGTTATGGCGCAACAGTTCCTCCTTCGCTATTAAGCCTTATTTAACTAACCAAGTTCACTTTCTTTAACAACCTTAGATCTTTGAACCGGTGGTAAAAGAAACCAAAGCACTTTGCTCAAGTATCGTATTTTCCCAATTTACATCAAAAGTCGGGTGTATTCTGTGAAATGGCACCGCAGAAGCTTAACTGTTAAATTCCTTGAACATCATGCATAACAAACATTGAGTTCCTAAATGAAGTCCTATTTAAAAGCAGATGGGTTTTTCAAAAGCTTCCGCAGTGGGGAAAGTTTGATGAGAAGAAAATATATTCACCAGCGCAGAGCAAAAAGAAAAGGCACTTACATGGATTCCCCAGTAACGAAGCTTCGGATTTGAAGAAAAATTCGTTGTGTTCAAGTAACCGAACCTCTCACCGTCATTTTCCTGTGGCAGTCGCTTTACCAAATGAGGTAACCAGTGTGCTAGCAGACAACAGGGCTAGAACGAATTAAATCTCAATTCACAGTTCAGGCATGCTGAATAAATGAATGCTCTGCGGAAACGGGTAAAACGCTGGAAGCTCACGAAAACGCAACATATCGTCACCAAGTAAGTAGGCCTAAGTTGAAATTCACTAGAAGAAACCTTTATTCAACTGTGAACCTTACTTGACGAGGAGCCGCAAGGACGTCCTGCTAGATGAGAAGTCCTTCTAGATGAGAGCGGATGTAAAAGCAATTACGCGGGCTAGCGGCGCTCAGTGCATTATACATCTTCCGAAATGTATATTGATTATTATTTTTACATAAGATTTGTTTAAGGAAGAGATCAGACCCTATGTTTCTGTGTCGCGTTTCACATATGGCATGCAGGGAATTTGAGGCAACTGTATAGCTATGAAAGGGTAATTTTGCGTCTCTCTTAAGCATGATAGCTTCTGCCCTCAGAGCTGTGGAGACCAGCATAAAGCGCCCAGAAAAGAATACAACTAAAGATAGCACTGCAGAACGTAGCAAAGCTGACTATGTCCGAGATGGTTGTCCTTAGTCTGGCGTATTATCTGAAGATGTTATTTGCATACCTTCAACCTTAATACAGTATAAAAGATGTGCGTGAGTAGCTCTGCGAATAGCTTGGCAAAATGAACCAAACCCATTCAGACTCACCTAAATTATTTTATCTTTTTTTTGCTTAAAGCTTAATTGGCTCCGACTCACCTCTATTCCATTCAGTCGGGCTTACTCTGTATCAGCCCCATAAGAGTTCTACTAAACGTTGTTCCCTTATACTCAGATTCACCAAAATTCTATATAGCGGGGCTCACTTGAGCTCAGATTGATCATAATTCGACTCGGCCATACTCACTCAGATTGAGACTTACCGAGATTCCACTCGACCGTGTACACTCCTACTCTGATTCGCCAAACTTCGACTCAACCCGGCCTCCCTTAACTTGGACTCAGACGCACTAAAATGCTACTTATCTGGACTCACGAGCACATATAATCGCCCAACTTCTATTCCGCTGGTTGCCTCGGACTCAGACAAACCATAATTTCATTCGGGGGTACTCAATGCGACACCGACTCAGCATAATTCTATTCAAGCGGGCTTACTCGTGCTCCGATTCAGCGGAATTCTTCAAACGCGGAGCCACTGGAACTTGAACTGACGGTAAACTCAATGAGAGTGAGAAAGTTGACTCATGAGCAAATTTACCCTTTTGTGACGTGTACAAGATAACTTTTATCGCAATATACTCGCAGCAGACGCTTAAAGCTGGCTGGTCACTATCTAAAAGGCTACGACTTTAAGTGAAGCAACTGAAGCCAAGCAAGGTACGAGGGGGTATGGCTTCATTTTTTTTAAATGTTATTGTGGGAAAATGCAAATGCATTCTTTTCTCCAACATCATAACAAGATAGCAGAATGAATAATCCAAGAGAAACGTCTGGTGACATCAAATATTTGCATAAATGAGCAGTAATTAAATGCTCGTGTATTAAAGAACTGTACGATGACGGAGCGCGCCACTCCGCGCAACTTCCAAATAGTTTTGATCACGTGGGAATCATCAACGCGCACTGAAATCTAAAAGAACGCGTTCGTTACTGCGTCCTCATCGAAATGGCAGCTGCTGTGGCTCCAAATCGAATCGGCGATCTCGTGCTTATATTAGCGCAATTCCACATTCTACGCCACCACGCCGGTTAAATTTACACGTCACAGACAACGAATAGCTGCTATGTCGCAGGCTACAGCAATTACATTGGCGTCGGATGCTGGAGGAGGAAGACGAAGTGATTCTCGTAGGGACCACTATTCCTTAGCGCTGCAGTATTTTCGGCTTTTTCCCGTGTTTTACTGGGTGACGCCGTTCCCATTGCCACGGCAATGGAAGTGGAGTCGGCAGAATGCCGCCGCGACGTGACTGCTTCGGCAGGTACCGGCCCGAGGAAGAGAATGTGCCCACCGAGTCAAGCTGATAGCGAGGACACTGCGCTGTACTCCTGCTCAAGTGATGACGCCTCAGATGACGAAGGCTTCGAAAGAGTGGTACATCGCAAGGCCAAGAGAAGAAACATCAGCGGACGGTCTTCGTCAAGTAAGTCTACCGTCATGCCACAGCAAAGGCCGTCTGCGCACACTATTCTTTTTGTGCCGGACACACCCGCCGACAACCTCAACCGCCTTAATAGACAAGCGATTTCCGTTTCTCTGGAGGCTCTTGTCCCAGGAGAAATCAAGGATATCAGAATTAATACTCGAAAGAACGTCCTGGCTATTGATGTCCACAACCAAAGCGCAATCAATGCTTTGATGGCAGTAAAGCTCCTGGGCAACATCAACGTCCACTACCTCATTCCACAGGACAACGAAACCACGGCTGGTGTCGTTTATGATATTGACACATCGATTAGCGACAGCGACCTGCCAATTTTAATCAAACCTGCCACTGATGGTGTTGCCTTACTACAAGCTCGGCGCCTCGGCAAGTCGACCTGTGTAAGGCTCGTGTTTAAGGGTGACTGTCTACCGTCACATGTAAAGGTCGGACACTTTCGGCATGTGGTACGACCTTTCGTACCCAAACCACTTATGTGCAGAAGGTGTCAAAGAATTGGACATGTGAGCGCTGTCTGCCGAAATACAGCGACATGCCCACGATGTTCCAAACAACACGACACGGACACCTGCCGTGACAGAGCTCAAGTGCCCTAATTGTCAAGGCCCACACGTCGCATCCTCACAAGACTGTCCACGCCTAAAGAAAGAGCAGAAAATCTTGCGGAAAATGGCCAGAGACGGATCAACACACAGAGATGCTTCTGCAGCGATAAGGCGACACCACTCTCGGAAACGAAAGTCTACGACATCCTCTTTCGGTTCAAGGGAAAAGTCGTCTGGCAGCGCCACCTCCTGTTCCATCTGTCTCCAGTAACAGCACGAATGTCAACGATAAAAGAGGCCCTGCTATTCCTGCTTCATCAAGTGAGGTGTGGCCAGCACTGCCGAAGACATGCCACGCGCCAGAGCCACAGCACATGACTCGCCACTTAACGTCAAATGTCACTTCAGTTGACCAAGTGCGAGACAAGGATTCACAAGTGATTGCTATGCTCAAATCCCTCCCGAATGTCATGCGTCTACTACTGACAAACATGGACACTCCGGCTGCTCGTAGCGCACTGCAAGTGCTGGACGCGCTGACTCCAGTACTTGAAAGCATCGCATAGCACCATGGCCCGCCCCTCGCTGCCCTTCCACGAGGAAGTCAAGAAAGCATCTTTACTGCAGTGGAATGCCCGTGGTCTCAAATCGAGAATTTCAAATTTCAGACACTACGTTTTCGAAAACCGATTTCCCATACTTGTGATTTGCGAACCGAACGTGCAGAATGTTATACGTATTTCTGGCTATGAGGCATTCATGTCCTCTACCTGTGGTGATGTAAGCCAGGTAATTGTATATATTAGATGTGATCTGACATACGTGTTGCACCCAGTCCCGCCGCACGACGACAACCAGTACGTTTGTTTAATTGTGAAAACGAACAAGTTTACGTTCACACTCGTTGCTGTTTACCTTGCTCCTTCACGCGGATTCGACTCTAAACGACTGCACGACTTGCTATCAGCGACACCCCACCCTACGATTCTCACCGGAGATTTTATTCAATTCAATTCAATTCAATTTATTCGGACATACAGATAGTACAGAATGTCCACGAGGCGCGACAAAAGGTGGCAACAATGCCTCCTGACAGGGTCTTCACCTCGGGATCACATTATGACAGCAGGTCGGCACGACAAAATACTGCATTCTGCAGATCTCACTACATTGCAAAGTCAAAGAAATCAGTGGAAGCTCAGAAATACAAAACTGTGTCACATATGACAAATTATCCTATGATTTAATATTATACATTGAATTCATCATTCTAATTCACGGAAACAATGATGTAGAGAATCATTCAAATAGCACTTGATCAAAATAAAAGAAAGGTACAATTCTAAGCAAAAGAGGCCGGAGAATAAAGCATCATTTTCATTTTTTTTTTTTAAATTGAGAAAGGGTTTGGCAATCATTTATGCAGTTCGCTTCCGCTTTGGGGGAGCGAACTGCACCATCCGCTTTGGGGGAGCTTGAAGATGGACTCCAGGGGAAGGAGACTAGCATCCTTTGCCACACAGCACGACCTTCACTGCCTCAATGATGGTAGCCCAACATATATACGCGGGCTTACATACAGCAGCTGCCTAGACTTGGCCTTGGTTTCTCGGCGTCTTGAAAGAAACGTGCAATGGTTTCCAGACATCGAATCCCGTGGAAGCGACCACATTCCGACGTACCTGAAGATCAAGGGACTATTTAAATGCCCCTCCACGACACTCCGGAGAATTGACTGGTCGGCGTTTCGGTCGCACATGGAGGAAGTATGTCAGCAAGGGAACCATTCAAGTCTGGGAAACGAAATTCAAAAAGCCATGCAAGATACTACGCGTGCTTTTCAGCCTTTCCCGAAATACGAAGAATTTGAAGCCAAACTGCAGCGACTACGAGCAGTTCGCCGGCGGGCTGAAAGAAGATACAGGAGAACCAAATCCATCCATGATCTCAGAGAGGCAAGGCGGATGCAAAAGACGATTCAAGGCCGCATTGATGCACTTCAATCTCAAAGATGGAAACGTTTCTGCGAGTCGTTGGATCCACGTCAGTGATTATCTCAGATATGGAGAACTGTGCGTGGACTTCGTGTATCACCGCAACAGCGTGTTCCTTTTAAGTCCCTCGCTTTGCAACAAGGTCGCAGCGAAATAGACGTTGCCGAAGAATTTTGCTCAAGACTTGCCAGCTCGCAGCCTCAACGCGCCCTTACACCATGTGCCACTCCTGTGCCACGGGACTCCGGCATGGATGTAATGTTTTCGCTGGAGGAGCTCGAAGCGGCACTAGCGACTTGCAGGCGCCCTTCGTCCCCTAGGCCGGACGGCGTTACCTATGCGGCGCTCGCCGCCAATCTTGGGCAGAAAGCACGACTCATGCTGCTAAACCTTTACAACGAGTCTTGGCGCAACGGTTTGGTTCCACGTGAATGGAAATGCAGCCGCTTGGTTCCACTTCTCAAACCTGGTAAATCACCGTTAAACTTGTCATCGTACCGCCCCATCGCTCTGGCCAGCTGCATAGGGAAAATAATGGAACGAATGATTTTGACGCGCCTGGAATGGTACCTGGAAAGTTACAACGTGTACCCAGATGCTATGGCTGGCTTCCGGCGTGGGCGCTCATCCATAGATAATGTCATCGATTTGGTCGCGTATGTTCAACATCAAAAACGGATGAAACGACTCACTGCGGCATTATTCCTTGACATAAAAGGCGCCTATGACAATGTAGCACATTATGCAATTATAGAGGCTCTGATTAAAGCAGGAATCGGTGGCCGCACTTTTCAGTGGCTGTGCAGTTATTTGACCGACAGGCATTTCTTCGTGATGACCGAGGAAGGCGCCACGACTCAACACCAAACGTTCTGTGGAGTACCGCAAGGCGGAGTGTTGAGCCCGACGCTATTCAACCTAGTGCTCGTTGGCCTAGTCAGATACTTGCCCAACACAGTTCAAGTATCAATCTATGCCGACGACATCTGCATTTGGGCGTCTGCTGCAACACGACTGCAGGTACGAGCACGGCTACAAAAGGCAGCTACCTTAACACTGTACTTGCGAAAACAGAACTTAGAGCTGTCTTCAGAGAAATGCTGCCTTGTTACTTTCACTCGGAAGGCAATGAAGCGTTATTCTGTAAGTGTCAACGGACAAGCAGTTGCAAATGCACGTAAACTACACTTTTTAGGGGTAATTATCGACCGCGACCTATCATGGAGCCCGCACGTTTCGTACCTAAAGAAGAGGTTGCTGACAATAATACATCTCCTCAAGTTTCTCGGCGGAATGTCATGGGGCACATCGGTGCGATCAATGCTGCAGCTTTATAACGCCTTGTTCCTCGGCTTCGCAAGTTACAGCCTCCCTGTGCTTGGAAACACCTGCAAAACAAACCTGCGTGTACTCCAGGGACTACAAGCTCAAGCCCTAAGGACGTGTCTCGGCCTTCCGAGGTGTGCGTCTACAGCGGCAACGATTGTCATAGCTCGAGATCACCCAATAACAACGTACTTGGTAACCGACGCTCTCAGAGCGCATATTCGCCACGTTGCCCGACTACCTTCTCACCACCTTGCTCTACCCGCAGAAAGGCCACACGCAGCTATCAGTCGTATGATTGTTGCCAATCGCACCTCATTGCCAATGAACTACATGCCTGCAGCAAGACCATCCACACCTTTATGGTGCCTGCACAGACCTGAAGTACGCCTCACCATCCCAGGAATCACTAAAAAGGCTAACATGCCGTCGTTTGCCCTGAAGCAGGCCACATTACAACTTATACATGAGGTGCACAGCGGCCGCGTACACGTTTACATCGATGGCTCAGTCACATCTGCAAGTTCAGCTGCTGCTGTGGTGATACCAACAAGGTCCATCGAAATACAGCTAAAAACGTCGCATGTATCATCAACGACAGCTGCTGAACTGGTAGCCTTGCGTGCGGCTCTCCATTTCATTCAGGAGGAACCACCGCATGCATGGTCAGTCTTCTGTGATTCCAAGGCAGCCCTACAGAGTGTACTCTCTGCACTGCGCCATGGATCACATGAACAGCTCGTCGCAGAGATCAGAGAAGTACACCATCGCATAGTTGACGAAGGACACGATATCATATATCAGTGGTTGCCTAGTCACTGTGGCATACACGGCAATGATCGAGCAGACGCAGCTGCCCGATCTGCCCATGACGGCGTCAGGTGCGTTGCCATTCCTCTTTCGAGAGCCGACGCAGCGAAAAAACTTGCCGTACTGGCAAACGGCCTGACATTAGCTCAGTGGAATTCATCCGATTTCACAAGTGCACGACTTCATACCCTGGACCCTACTTTACAACTCCGTATTCCGCCCGAGCTTCCACGACGCGACTGCACCCTTCTAGTTCGTCTATGGCTTGGAGTAGCTTTTTCAAATGCGTACTCCTTTCTTATCGGAATGTCCAACAACCCACTTTGTGACTTCTGCGGGTGCAATGAAACAATTGCGCACCTTCTTTGTGAGTCCTCTCGTTTCAACCCGCAAAGAGCAGTCCTCTCAGCCACCCTAGACAAATTGGACAAGCGCCCACTGTCAGAAAGCAAGATCCTTGGACACTGGCCTACGCGAACATCAGCGGGATCGGCTATGAAGGCGCTGCTGCGGTATTTAAAAGACACTGGACTTTCTGACAGATTGTGACTTCACTGTGTGACTCAGGATTGTACGGTGCACTGCATCACAGTAGCAACGCCTTTGCGGGCTGCGTGACAGTGCCCACAGAAACAGTTTGTGTGTACGTGCGTGTGTGTGTAGTTTCTTTTTTTTTAATCCTTCTCCCTCTCACCTATCGCTTCCCCTTTCGCCTCCCCCAGTACAGGGTAGCCAACCGGAGATAATCTCTGGTTAACCTCCCTGTCTTTCCTTTGCCTTTCTCTCTCTCTCTCTTGGCGTCGGATCTTCGTGGGCAGACAACATCACAAGTTTTCCAGACTGACGGTACACTAGACACCTTCCGCGCCAACCGCGTCTACAGTGCACTTCTGATTCCCTTACTTCGCCGCTAGTTTAAGAGTGTGACGTGCAGTGCGGCGGGAATTATTAGGGCGTAATTGTGAGCTATTATTGTTTTTAGCCCAGATGCTTCATTGCGTTTGCGTACGAATGGCCTAACGATGGTATTGTGAAATTCGAGAGCGAAGCTATTGTCTTCCTATACGGAGCGTCACATCGCAACTATATGCTTACAAAAGTGAAAGCGCGCCAGCTTCCTCCGTTCTTGCCACGTAGCAGCTAACGTTTTGACACGCACTGTGATGCCGTTTCGCCCTCGGGATCAGCGCAGGTCGCAATGTAGCATGGCGTAACCGTTTCTGAGCCGGAGCACAATGATGCGGACGGTCGTAGCCGTCGCACTATGGCCGTTGCCTCGCTGTTGTCGTCGCGCACGCATAATCGCTCGCGTTACCTATGTTGGTCCATCTGGCGACGCTTTGCTGAATAACCGATGCTGAATAGCCGCACGTATACATAATCTTTAGTAAAACATCGGTTGCCGAAGTGCGAGCAATTGGCATAACTTTGTTTTCAGTTTCGATTATGGCTTAGCTTATTGTTCACCACTGACTTCATCCTGTGTATCGTCTAGCGCAAGTACTTTCGTTCCATATAACAAAGAGAAAGAAAACGGAGATCCTAGCGCTTTTAGTTGAAGCCTCTGTATTAAAACGGAAGGTTCGAGGTCTTACAGTGACTGTGGTGCCTTCTCCAGGGCGAACATTTATATTATTTCTGTAGTCTATGTGCTTCTGCTATTCTGACCACATGATGATGATCATTATTATTACAAACAAGATAATGCTAGACAGAACGCGGTTTGACGATTTTCACATGGTGTGCAACATCAGGGTGTGTTCGCTGTGAAGCTTGAGATATTTCCTCCCTACTCCACAGAAAATGCGGGCGCTCAATTTCATCTATGCTTTCCGCGCCTGCAACACAGTGGTCCTTTGCCATGAACATGAATCACAAAACAAGTAACGCCACCACAAGCGAAATAGTTTCTTTATTACCGTATTTTTTATTGTTTTGTTTCATTGCCCCTCTGTTTGGTCCTAATTACTTCAATACGTAGAGCCACACATTTCTCCTGGTTCTGCCCCATGGGTCAAGTATTGGCACCCAAGTTAGCGCTCCTTTTTCCCGTATCTTCTTTCGGTGTTCTGTTTCCTCCTAATATAACTTCTTTTTTCATTACTGATCATTAAAATTCGCCCCGAGTATAAAGGCTGGTGTGTTATAGAGGTCCGCATTTCTCACTATTCAGCGAGGTTGTTCTTGGAAAATATGCAGTTGTTTTTACCTTTTAGTTTGGAGTTAACGTACACATAGACTCCGCGCGAATAATTCTGTTGCTCAGTTCGCGACGCTTGCAAATCTGTTGCGCATAGCAACCACGACAACGTGCACCCGTGGGTACTAGTACATGGAGTAGGACTTTCAGAAAATAGCGCATAAAATTTCAATTTGCAAAGCAGGCGAATGACAGGAGCGCTCGCCTAGCAACGGGTCGCAGCTGCCAGTTAAAGCCGAGGGACGAACGGCGAGCGCGACATGCTTATTTTTTTTTTTTTTGAATGGATTGCATCAAGTGCTGGTGCCTTGTGCGTACGCAACGCCGTGAAAAGACCCCGCTGCGCTGAGTGGAATACTGCGTCGCCATTGCAGCAGCCAAATCTGGTTATGGAGTGGAATGCGGTCGATAACTTCAGCGTTTCAACAGCATTCAATGGAACTTTAATTAAGTTATTCCTGTAAAGTACGGGGCCAAGCGCATAGTATGTTCTACGGAACAGCACTGCTTCGAATGCAGGGAAGAGAGTTTTGTGAAATATGACGCGAGACAATGGCACTAACGCCTACAAAGCAGCGGCAGATTAGACTATTCCTGTTGTTTGCGTGGTTAATCGTGAGAATTCTGCTGAGACGATGCCCTCATGCATTGCCTAGATGATTCGATAGTACAATGTGTTACGGTGTCCACGTGGTTGCATCTGTATAGAAGTGCCCACCTGCTCGGTGTCGAATAAAACGTAAGTGACGGGTTAAACGCAATCATCACTAGGAGAAAATATTGGCACGTTCGACGTAACTGCAAAGCAGTCGCAAATATGAAAATGGCTTGACTGGCGCAACCAAAATATCGGAACACAGCATGGAAGCGCCCGTTGCCCCACCGGTAACGTATTTAACTTTTTTTGTTCCCTCTTGTGAGGTTCAAACAAGGTTTTTTTTTTCCTTTTTTTTACGCTATCTAAACTTATTGGTACATGGTGGTTGCATTGATGGAAAATAGTCGTCAATCTTTTATTGCTCCTGGTGGCCAAGGTCTTTGGTGCTTCCTGCCAAACCTCTCTGTAGAGCACTGGCTTGTTCAAAAGTTAGAACAAATTCATTGGCGCATAATTTACAGCATAAGCATCCCGACGCCTTTAAGTAGGCAATCGTTAAGCTGGACTACATTAACCCGCGCGCGGGAGCAATATTCTTGACTTCTGAAAGGTTTACATTATATATATATATATATACATATATATATATATATATATATATATATATATATATATATATATATATATATATATATATATATATATATATATATATATATATATATATTCTGTAATCAACATGTTCGTAGAAAGATGACTGGCGCTTATCGTTTCCGCACGACCGATTGAAGGCAGTTCGAAGGCGAAAAGACATAAGGTCGGGCAATCCTATCTATTTACTGCTCCTCCCACCCATGTTAGAAGAAGGTACTGCGCTTTCGTCAGGAGCAGGCACAAGCAGTATACTATATATATAAGCAGTATATATGCTCCCAAGGCGAAATTCTATTTGGGAAACAGGGGCGAGCCAGAACGCCAGTGAAATTATGGAAATGCGTCGAGGCGCACCTGACTCTTTCATGCCACGCAAAACAAAAATTTGCACAACAGTTCTACCTGCGGATATATTCCAGCACAATCACGCTAGAAAAGTTTTGCGTACTTGCATTGTCTTGAAATTAACATATTTGAGTTCTACTTAAACATGAGCTCTGAATGTCATGACGAATACGAATCCACCTTTAATCACCCCTTATTTAATTGATCATATTTTTTTCTCAGTAAGCTATGCTCACTAATCTATACATCTTGTGACTACTAGCCATAGAGCTCCAGAGTTATTTTTGCAGAACGTAGGCACGGTATGGAAGGGGGAACAGATGTTTTTCGCCATTTCCGATCTGAAAGTTGTAAAACATTGCTCGATTTTCCTAATTATAGTAACAGTGGAGTTACTCTACTCAGGCAAAGGTTCGCTTTGACTTTAGGATTTGCACATAATCGTTCCTACGCACAGTTCAATCGGTCGTCTTTGAGACTCCGATTATTTAATAAAATTTGCGACCAGCCCTCAAAATCTGAAATTGTTCACAACTGCTTATTTGAGACGGCGAAAGTATACTATTTGCTGCAAGCGGTGTCCTGAAATCATACTCGGCAGGGCGAAGGACAACAGAACTCGGACGTCTTTAAGCTCTATTAGCGTGACGGTACAGTTGCGGCAATACGAGACCCCATATATTGATTATTATCTGCCGTAATACGCGCGTGAATTCTGCTACGTCATGATCATCTCTGAGTCGTTATTAGATTGTCTGCGTGTTACTGCTCAGTGCTGTTGGTTGGATATGTACAATGTCATCCGTGGTCAACCAAAAAAAAAGAAACAGCAGCACAAAGACTGCTTCATGTTTGTTGTCCTTAAAAACGACAGATTTACTCCATAGCCATCGCGATATAAGATGCCATACAACCGTCACGGAGCACAATATTACGCACTAAGGATGCCAATCACTATATAACCTCTCACACACACATGCATTAGCATATATAAAACCTGACTATCACTTTCTAGTTTGAACATCATGCAGATAATTGTGGCGTAAAATATTGCGTGATCCAGTGCGGCAAACCCATACCCCCGGAGCTTTTACCGCTCCTCATGTCACGTGACGCCGCCGCTACTTCAGTGGATTCCTGAGACGATAATCACGAACTGGAAGAAAATTCTGTTCTGCTGCTCCCAATCCGTTATATCCTCCGACAAGGACGTAACTCCCTGAGTTGCCGAAAGACAACTTTTGATCAGGCTAACAGTACTAAAATACTCTCGAGGTTGTATATTGTGTACTGATATCGGGACCGGCCCACCCACAATTATACTGCTTCCGGGGTGGATCCATGTTACAAATCTGCGTACAATACCAACAACCAGCTTTGAATTTATGACGCTATCGCATTTCAAATGAAAGATGAAAAAGAAAAATAACGACCTTTATGCGAGATTTAGCCGCATCGCTGCTCTTTCGACGCAGGCGTTTCGAGTTGGCTCATGCCATACGTATTGAGAAAAGCGCGCTCAGCTGCGAAAATGTAAAGAAGAGGATAGAGTGCAGGCCAAGCAGCGAAAGGGTAAGCGGGAAAAATCAGCAAGGTGCATTCCTCACTCGTCTCAGTCGTGGCCACAAAGAAGAGCAGAATTATTCAAGCATCGGGGGATGTAAAAGGACAGGCGACGACGACGAGGATCTCCAAGCGATGCTCCGGCGAAAGAAAAACGAGTCTTCTGCTTCGCATAGGTGCCAAGACACGTCTTCGCAAAGCGTCGGCTACAGAAAGGAGGCATGCTACTTTCCCTATAGTAGTTTACATATACCTTGGTTAGAGTGACGTTCCGCCCGCGTTATTAACATGATCAGTCGGTCGTTAACGTTAGGTGATAAGCGCGGCAGTCGAGCGGAAGGCATCGTTACAAAATCGTGTCGAGCTTGTACCTGGTTCCTTGTATGCGCCAAAGAAAGCTTAGCGAGATTGTATTTTTTTAGCAAATATCAGTAACGTACGCTATGCTTATGACGTGTACGTTGTTTTCCAGCGGCGAACTAGCACAGCTCGTAGGCCTAGTCGCATCCATCGCTTCGCTTTCATGGAGTCGGCCATGTTTGTTTTCGAAGGGAGAAACCGTTGCTCCCTTGCATGAGGTAGGAAATTTGCCCAATTTAAAGGCGAACATAGGGGACATCGCCGTTTCTCTTTTAATGGAGCAACGGTCACTCTTCTTTTTCTTAAAGTGCTACTACCGCTACCCCCTTTGCTCTCTGATCGACGCCGCTCTCTTCCTGTCTCAGCTTTACGCCCAACATTTTTCGTTCCATCGCTCTTTGCGTAGTCTTTAGCTTGTCCCGCCCCCCCTCCCCTCTTATTTGTTAACCTCCAAGTTTCTGTCCCATGTGATAGTACTCGTGTAATGCAATGATCCTATCCATCCATGACAGTGGTGAGCTCCCGGTCATGATTTGGTCAAGGCGGCTGCATGCGCCCTGACCTATTCTCATTCTTCTGTAAATTACCTTCTCATGATCAGAGTAAGTGGCCGAGAAGGAGTGACTCACTGTAAGTGACGAAGACAAACGTACGCCTGCGCAGATTCTAGAGGCTGACTGTCCTTCATGATTTGCTGTTTGCTTGACAGGATATTCAACATTACCTTTGTCTCCCGCGTATTAGTCTTCAACCTACTCTTACACTTTACTCGGTTAACGTCCTCAATCAATTATTGCAATGTGTCCCCAGCGTGGCTGAACAGGGCAATGTGATCGGCGAGCTGAAGGTTATGTTGAAGCAACAACATACAAATGTCGTTGCTTCGTCCAAACTCTCTGAATTGAGAGCGAACTATGCGCGGCAAGGAGCGCGCACATGACAGCATAATTCGCGTCACGAAAATCTTGATGCTGCAGACACGGCGCGTTTTAGTGACCGCGCTCAGTGTGGTGCACGTTTCACATCGTTCACTTAGCGATACCACGCCAGTACGGCCGGCTTTTTCATGACGTCATGCCGACTTGACTACTACGCAGACGGCGCGGAGCACCATAACACCATTGCCGGATGGGAGGCAATTCTGGCGCTGAATTCACAAACGCATATGACGGCTTTCGTAAGTGAGAAGAGGAAAATAAGCGACAGAAACAATATATATGAAAAAAATTCCTCTGCAGCCCTGCGATGGACAGAACTCAAACGAAAAAAGAAAAACGATAGAAGTGCCCGAAAGACATCAATGACACACTTTACGGTTTCCTGTGAAAAACACCACACATGTTGAAGCTTTTTTTTTCTCACCCAACACAGTGTCATGATGAGAATGAAAAGTCAAGGTATTGCGCGCTTAGGGAAACACAGCTTTGCAGAAGTTCAGCAGAAGTTCGCAACACCGCATTAATGTTACTGCCTGCCACAGGAGCGCACGCCCAAAACAATTATGCACTAAAACTGCTCAATGTACTTCGAGATGACAAATCAAAGCGCACCAGAAAAACATAAGCACGCGCCATCATCGGCTATCATTTGTAGGTTCTGGCCAATCAGCCGCAGCAGAGCGCTCCAACGCTTACCCGCGTCAAATCGAACGGCACAAATGGACATAACGATGTTAGTACCATTTCTACCATCTTGTCAAAGATATTTCTTAATTCAGCAGCTGCGAGGGCTGTTTAAGTTTTGTGAATTCACTTAGGCTTACTATTGGTGCAATAACTTAAGTTCGCACCTGCGCTACCGTTACGAACAGACATATTTTTTTCATGCGAGGCTTGTATTGCCTTACTCGTGTCGGCGTTGGTGTTGGTGTGGCCGTACCAAAAATTCAAGCCGCGCGAAAATAAAAATTGCTTGCAGGGCTGCGGATTTCAATCACCTACCTCCAGGTTACTAGATCACCACGTTAACCGATTCAGCCACTGTCGATTCATCAAGCGCGCCCTTTAAGGCGGGGTTTTATATGCATAAAGAAGTATATGAAGGGCAAGGCGCGAGCCAATCAGAGGCGTCCCCTCTCGCCGGAGGAGAGAAAGGGTATGATCGCGTGTTCGCTCGCCTCGGTACCCGCCGTTTGCCGCCACTTAAGGCCCGGCAGTCAGATGGGGCTTGGTTCGTTCTGCTGAAGAGCAGGCTGCATTGAAGGAACAGCTGCGGCCGCACGTCGTGCGTTCGGCCTAAGAACACGCGGCGTTTGATGAACGGCGCCGGAAACTCGCTCAAGAAAGGACTCGTCATCGACGTGCCCACCCCGCCGTGAGCGAGCGCAAAGCCGAGGCGTTACGGCAATGAAGAGTCGCGGCTCCCGAGCTTCGCTTGCACCCTTCTTCACAGTAGTGGAAGAGCGATCAATTTTTCCCACTACAGCACTCGCCATTGCCGTGGTGCGAATCGCAAGGTTGCTGTTCTTACGAGCCCTTTTGTAGCTTTGTGAATGCGGTTTTTCGTAAGACTTTTCTTACGTCAAAATTTGTTTGTAAGTTCGCTAAGTGAATTACGTCCTAGTATATTTTTTTGTTCAATGATTGATGTCGGTGAAGAATCGCGCTGAGTAGTTATAAAAGGCGTCAAGCGTCTGATTGCGCTGGTCTGCACGCGGAAAATACTTAGGGATGTCATATTCCATTTAGTGAGGCATGCACCCGTGGCCTAAGGGTTGGAAGACCGAGCTGTTGTGCTACGGGCCCTCTCTTTGAATCCTGCTGTGGGACAATTTCTTCTGAGTTTGTTAAACAAAAACAATGTGTTTCTTAGCGATCTTACGACCACTTTTCCGCATCGCGTAAGTTTCAAACCTCTTTCATAGGCCGATCCCGCAGATAGTGTAGCTTGCCGCGCCAGAAGAATTACGTTACTTTCACGTTTGAGCTCTATATCATCGCACTATATTGCTTTGCGCTTCAATATTTAATAGCCTGAGAAGATTTAAGCTAAAAGACGCGCGCTGTCAGTTATGCTTCATGGCATCTGTTTGTGGGCTGTCATTCTCAAGATTTTGAGGAATGATTTTGTCATGGATGTAAGACCTGGTATGAGGAAATTTAGTGATAAACAATATGGCAGTATAGCGCGCACATACAGCACCTCATGTAGCGTGGCATATAGTATACATATACCTAAATATATGCGAAGCTTAATGGCGACGTCGACGGCTAAAATTCGCTTTGATTGTCCATGAAATTCCTATTGAAATAAAAGGCAGGCAAGAGATAAATAGAACCGAAGTCATTAAAGCTCTTACTAGTTTGACTTCCGTTACAGACTTTACTAAGTCATGCCTGTGCAGCTACAGTTTCAAACAAATATAGGGGCTTTAATCAAGAAAGGTAAGATGAAGCAGAGCTACATTACGACAGATGTACTAAAATCTGATTAGATCAAGCAGGCTAGGTGATTATTTGGCACTGTTTGACTTGAAAGGGGGTCGCAATGATCATCATCATCAACAAATAAATTCTATTAAAGCTGTCCATGCTGCCGCGCATACCAAACGCAAAAGTAGAGTTGCCTGTCGAAAAAACTTACTCGCGCGCCTTTGCATGTTGTTTCCACAAAAGTTACGGAACCTGCACTAAACGGGAGATGCAAGTAGCGCTCCTCGACCAAGCACGGCGGACCGCTCAAGCCAGTGGGGCCCTGGACTAGGGGCTCCACCCACTCGCTTTTTGCATTTTTTTTCTTTTAAGTAAACGTTTTGATATATATATATATATACGGAACCTGCACTAAATCGGTCCTAATATTTCGTCCACCGAAACTCGTACAACGTGCTACGAAGCGTAGCGAAAAACACGCACAAAAACTGGAACTATGCAGCCACGTTGACATCTCCCGTGTACGTCGCTAAACATAAAAGCTGTTATCCACCAAACAATTACAGCTTCTGGCTACAGCTCTTGCTCTGGGGGCGTGATAAACTTAAGAAAAGTGTTAACCAGACTAAGCCATATACTTTGTGCAGTTTGTGTATTAAACAAATTATACTGTACAGTGCAAGTCTGCAGAAGTACAATCGGGAAAAATACACAGGTGTAAGTACTCCTGTACTTTTAGAGCCGAGCCCAAAGTTATTCAGATAAGGGAAAGCGATTCGTTGGAAAGTACATTTTGTTGCGGCATGATTTTGCACTCTTAAAGTGCGAAGCCCTATAAGGCGCTCACAACAGCAAAGAAGAAAAGTTATCTTGAGATGGGAATTCGTCGACTGTAAGTTTTTCTTGTTTCTTTATTTCTTAATTTTTCTTAGCCAGCTCCCGCACTGGAAATTCTTGTAGCTAGATTTAAATGGAGCCACTGAAGCAATATATGACAGGTGGTCCGTTAAAATGTCACCGCCTATGTTTATTTGAATAAATGCATTTTTCAAAACTCTTAATGGCATGCATCCGACTGTGCTACTTCACCTGTATAATTAAAATTACAGACATCACCATCATAAGAAATCGCAATTATGAATTAGCCCCGTTTAACTTTTCAAATCTGGAATTCTTTCATCGCAGCGATAAATGTTGCTGCGAAACTGCACTATCACCTACGGCTCATTTAGCAGGCACCCAAAAATTGTAGCAGCACGTTGGAGATGTCCATTCTCAAAATGTGCCGCTACATCTATTGTCGTTCTGCCTAGTCCAATTCCGGCGTGCCCAAGGCTCTTGTGAAAATACGCGACGCGCCGAGCTATAGCTTGGCACGGCGTGCTGACGTATTTTGAGAGCTACTGCTTCAAAATTTCTGCGAAATTGATATAATTTTACTGCTTCGCGAATTAAACGCTAAATGACACATATGTTCGCAATATTGTAAATAAATATTGCACAAGAGAGACTTTGTTTATTCGATAACTAAATAAGCCTAGTGGTTGTTCAGGTAATGTCCGGCCATCCAATTAATCTGACTGAACTGCCAGAGCTGCACGATGCACAACGGGCAATTTTTTTTACAAACTTTGGTAGAAACGATTAGGACAGCAAGCAGGTGGCATATTACATTCGTCACAATGGGTTAATTAAAGCCAGGACTTCGTGTCGGCATTCTGCAGCTTACCTCCAACTAGCAATTGGCATTCGCATTGTCAACCATGTACGCGCTGTTAATCCGAAGCTCCACCTTGCCCATTGTTGCGTTTATTTCAGTCAAATAGACGCGTCTAGGAGCCTCAGTGATTAAGGCGTTCTGCTGCTAAGCACGCAGTCGCGGCATCGATTCAACCCCCCACCTTCCCCCCCCCCCCTCCGACGGGCGTATTCCAACGGAGCGGATGACGAAAGCACTCGTGTAGCGATAGATTTAGGCGCAAGTTATGAAATCTAGGTAGTCACTAGTTAGGGGGAGCCTTCTACGACGGCGTCTTTCATGACCAAAGTGTTACTGAGCTACATAAATCAATTAATTTCACTCAACCAGAGAGTGACATCTTTTTGCCGCAGCTGCTTAGCAAAACATGCTGAACTTTCCTCTGCCTCTGCTGCTTTATGGGCACTTTAGGAAAATACTTGCGAATTCCCCCTGGTATTCTTTCCCTCTACTTTTTTGTCTCCTTCTTTCTCTCTCTTTTTTTCTCTCCGCCATTGTGCGCGCGTGCATTCTCCTCGTATATAAACGGCTATGCAAATGCTGCCCTTTATTCTCATTGTTTAAAACTCAATGCGACGTTTAAACTTAATGACTGCTCCCTCCGGTGTCCTGCCGCAGATTGTGCGATAGCGCACCGGAGGGACCCGCTATTCGCATGGCGGCGCATAGTTTAATTGTTCAGAGGATTATTTTACCTAACGTCATCTTTTGCTCACTGAAAGGTTTAACAAATTTAGCATCGTGCATATTTTCTGCTAACGTTTCGTTCTTTTTTTTATTATCATTCTTGTAATTCATACAATAGGATATGACGGCGATTTTTGCATGAAGGTCTTCTAGGCACGCTCTTTTAATAGCAAAGAAGAGCAGAAACAATAAAAACAACACTCACTGCGACCCGTCATTGGGATCTGTGGCTCCAATAAGATTCACAGTGTACTGCTCCTCTTCGTTAACAGATACCAGTTCGTTGAAAACACACTTCTTGTGTTTGTAGAAGGGTTCCTTCTCGTATGACCTCATAAACAGGTAATACCTTCCGGGTACTTTTAATACCTGGAATAAAAAAATATATGTATTATCACGTTCAACGTCACCCCATTGCGATGATAAGATTTCACCAGCGACATAACCAGGAATGAAAAAAAAGTGCACAAGGAAAACACCAAACATTTCCTGTGTCGCATAAAATGGGCTTGGTCCTCGGCTTGCTCCTGTGGCACCAACGATGAAGATGTTCGCCATCTACTCCTGGAATGCTCCAGATACGCGACTCAAAGACGGCAGCTAGAACAAGAGCTACACTCCATTAATTTTCACCGACCTCTCACTCGGACATAATACGGCGAAAAGCGTTCGACGCACTCGAAATTTTTTTAAAGACACAAGTACCCTCAACAAATAATACGCACCGCAATAGACAGTTCTAGAATAGTTTGCACCAAATGTAAAGGCATCACGTACGTAAATAAATAGAGTCGTCCTCACTACGCATGCTGCGAACGTTATTGGGGTTCTGTGGTTTACGTGCGCTATGACAAGGTATATTATTTTGCGAGTTTAATGTTCGTGAAGTTTACGCACGCTAAGAAATAGGGTTGTGGAACATGGCGGCACCCACGGCTCCCGCTCCAATGTGAATTCTTGTGATGGCTACGCTTCTACTCGCGTTGATCGCCAGTAACCATTGTAATGAGCTTTGGCTTTCTCTAAACTCACCTGAAAGGTTAGTTATGAGCGCATAGCGCGTCCATTTTCTGAGATCGTTCGGCGATTCCGGAGCCCGTAGGCCTAAGGAGACATGTCCGCACAGTAACAGCAGAATAGTTGCCAATGGATCGTCTTGGCTTGGATACGTTTGGTACAAGGGACCAGACGGCGCCCTGTTTTATAACGTTTTCTTTACGTTTGCGTTTCATACGGTAAACTAAGGACGCGCACCATACCATCCCGAAAAGCTGCACACCTTTAACGCACGTAAGGCGACAAACGCTATTCTAAAGCTGTATAATGAATAGTAACACAATGAAACTACAACTCGCTCAATTATTTAATTATTACCACTTGTATATTACATGTTATACTTATCTGTATTCCTTGCTGAAACTCACTTTTGACTTTCACATCCTGCGCGTGCGTTACTGTAACTTTGCGTATTCCTCGTTTGTTTAAACTCCTCGCAGTCTACATCACGGTCGCTTGTGTGTGTTTGTAAGTTTGTTTACAAAGTCACTGTGGCACGACTTTTCTCTGCATTTTATATTTATATGTTCGTGGTTGCAGAGGACTGTGTTTTGTGAATTATTGGCCCTAGGACGTCGTTTCTTTTCCTTTTCTTACTACATATATTTTTATATTGTTGTTTCTGCTATGTGAAAAGGAATAGCCGTCACCATTATAGAGTGACTAAATATCTTTCTTTTATTTCCATTTCAATCAAAACAAGAAAGAGAGAGAGGAATATAGGAAGGCAGTGATGTTAACCAATCAAGGGTCTGGTTGGCTACCCTACGCTGGGGGAAAGGAGAAGAGGAAGAGAGAGAATAGAGACAGAAGGTGTAGATACGTGTACCGACAGTACTTGAGTTAAAGCCGCTCTCGCAAACCAGACGTTCTGAGAAAGCACAAAAGTGCCTTCACAGCCTTCTGAGTCGATGATCGGTAGGGACGGTGCTCTAGTAATGTCTCTTCACTGAGAGGACGATCATCGAATTTCCTGAATGCGTTGGACAAGGATTGTCTTTGTGCTTGAAATTGAGGACAATGGCACAATAAGTGGTCAATGTTCTCCTGGCGTCCGCCAACATCACACGTAGGACTACCAGTCATTCTAATTAGTGCTGAGTAGGCATTCGTGAAGGCAACTCCAAGCCGCAACCGACACAGAAGAGACGCTTCGCGTCGGTGCAGACTGGCCAGAGGTCTGAGTTGAAGTGACGGGTTTAGTCTGTGCAATCTTTTGCTCTTTGCATGTGCGGTATTCCACTATGCCAAGGAGACCTTACGAGCTAGATTGCGAAGTTTTCTCGCGGCGTTGGTCCTTGAGAGCGGAATGGGGACGCAGCGGCTTTCTTGGTTCGACATCCGAGCTGCCTTACCTGCCTCATAATTTCCTATGATACCGCAATGACCTGCTATCCACTGAAACAATATATCATGGCCTGTTTCTCCTAAATGATGGACAAGTTCCACGATTTCGCACGTCAGCTGATCGTGAGTTCCATGTCGGAGAAACGACTGCACACGTTGCTAGGCCGGCCTTGAATCGCAGAAGACTGCCCATTTACTAGGACTTTCAGTATTTATCACTTGAAGCGCATCGCGGAGAGCCGCGAGCTCTGCAGCTGTAGACGTAGTGACATGGGAACTCTTGAACCGCTGGGTTATTCTCATTGTTGGTATAACTACAGCGCCACCGGAAGTGGTTGATGTAGTTGATCCATAAGTATAGATGTGTGTGCAGTCGCTGTATTTCTCGTACAAATGAAGTAAAGTTTGTTGCTTTAGTGCTGATCACGGCAAGTGCGACTTTTTCTGAAGTCCTGGGATTGGGACGCCATGGAGGAATGGAAGGTCTTGCCGCAGGTGTGTAACCTGACCTGAGAGAAGCACGGTGCGCGAAGACAGTCACACTGAATGTCGTGTGGGGCCTATCTACTGGGAGACTTGCGAGGTGGTAGGTAGCGGTCCGGGCGAAGTATCTTACACGCATTGTTTCAATGCTAATGTGCGTTCTAAGAGTGGAATCTTAAGCGACTGCAATAACTCCAGTCGTTGATGTACTCCTCGGTAGGCCAAGGCATATCTTGAGGGCTTGGCCTTGGATGCTTTGGATTATACTCAGGTTAGCTCTGCAGGTGTTGGACATGACCGGTAGGCTGTACCTCAGGAATCCAATAAAGAGGACCCTGTACAGTTGCAGCGCAGATTTTATTGACACTCCCAAGGTGTTTCCTGCTAGGAACTTAAACATATGGCAAATTCCTGTCAGGTGTTTTCTCGCATAATTCACGTGAGGGGTCTAGGAGACATTTCTGTCAATTACCACCCCAAAAATTTGTGACTCGTTCTGTACGAGATCAATTATCCGTCGACGGATATGACGTATGGAGACACTGATTTACTGGTAAACGCCACCATTGCACACCTTTCATATGATATATGAAGTCCTTGTTCTCGAAGTTAGGATGATCTTAAAGTGGCTGCTTTCTGCAGCCGCGCGCGAAGCTGCAGTCGCGTCACAGCCGACCTCCAAATGCAAATGTTGTCGGCATAGATGGAGAGCCTAACAGTGCATGGCAGCATGTCGGCGAGCCCAATGACTGTTAGACTGAAGAGCGTTGGGCTCAGTACTCCGCCCTGAGGAACCCCCGGTTGCTGTAATGCTGAGAGGTCGGGCTATCATCGGTAAGTACGAAAAAGGATCTTGTATGTAGACAGTTACTTATCCAGAAATAGACCTTGCCGCCAAGTCCTACTGCCTCTAGCGAGTTGAAAATCGCTTCGTGCGTTGCGCTATCGTACGCGCCTTTAACATCCGGAAACAGGGCAGCATATAGTCTTTTGCAGGACTTCTGGTGCTCGACGTAAGTCACCAAGTCAATAAAGTTGTCAATAGAAGAATGGCCACGCCTGAAACCGGCCACTGCACCTGGATACACCTGGTAATGTTCGAGGTACCATTCTAGCCGTGCTAGAACCATCCTCTCCAATAGATTTTCGATGCAACTGGCAAGCGCAATCGGTCGGTATGATAAAATGTCTACAGGCGACTTGCCAGGCTTGAGCAGTGGAATTAGGCGATAGGTCTTCCATTCCTGGGAAACCGTACCTGTCTGCCAGGAGTTGTTGAACAAGAGCAGGAGCACTTTCCGAGCCTCTTCGCCAAGATTACATAGGGCACGGTAGGTTCTACCGTCGGGTCCTGGTGAAGATGAACTCTTGCACAAGGCCAGTGCAGCTTCGAGTTCATTCATGGAGAAAGCACTGTCCATGCGGGGGTCGCGTGAAATCGGTGAGTGGTGGCGGAGTGTCGATGTTCCAGCGGAACTAGTTTCGCTTGTGATCCTCCTGCAAAAAGCTTCAGCGACGTCAATCTTGAGAGAGGAATCAAACTTGTGGTGAAGGGCCAAAGTCTTAAAAGGGTGGCACTGCTGAGGGGTTGCACGGGGACCAAGAACAGTGCTCCATATGTGAGACAAATGTTTTGGTGCATCCAAATGCTCGCAGAATGAATTCCATCTTTGCGATGCAAGTTGATCCATGCGACGCTGAATTTTCTTTTGAGTTGCACGAAGCTTCTCCAGCTGAATGTCGTATTAGGTACGCGTATATATTCCTAGAAGCGAATGTGTAGGAGCCTCTAGGGCACCCTTTATGATATCCTCTAGGCTAGACGACAAGCCATCACTGCAGCTGTCTTCAACAACTGATTTGAGGATTGGCCAGTCGATGCATTGTGTGACGCCAGCTAACTTGGAGCCCGTCAGCCCTTCAATCCTAAGCAGGTAGGTGGTCACTTCCCCGCGTTTCAATATCCGAAAACCACCTGATCTTTCCAGTGAAGAAACGTGAAACAAAGGTGAGGTCCAGGCAGCTACAGTGGGCAGTTCCATGAAGAAAGGTGGGGCTTAAATCATTTAACAAGCACAGTTATTGTTCGGAGGCAAATGACACTACTTTTATGCCTCTCGAGCTTATCTTAGAACTTCCCCAGAGATTGTGGTGGGCATTTAAATCTCCAGTCATCACCAAAGGCTGCGGAGTCGCTGTCATGATTCGCTGTAACCGCTCGCAGTCCAGCCCACTTGAGGGAGAGATGTAGGCTCCAGCTAATGCGAAAGTGAGCTTGCCTTTCTTCACTGTGAGACATACGTACTGGTTTTGTTGGTCAGGTGGCACTGGATGATGGACATACGTAAGATGACGTCGTATGAATACGATGAAATTGCTGCAGTCTCCGTGGGTGGCGGACATGAAACACTCATACCCGGACAGTCTCATGTTATCTGATAGGGGCTCGCAGATGACAAATGACTGAGAAATTATTCGTGAACACAAACTGTCGAAAGCCCGACGTTCGTGACTTCAGTCCTCTGGCGTTCCACTGAAATATCGGCGCGTTCCGGACTTCGTCACGAAACTACGGGTTCTGGAGAGCCATGATTTCAAGCAAGAGCTGCAAGTACTGGACTCAAAGTGTCCAGCCCCTGTAGCGCGCTTTGTGCAGACGAAGATTTCATATTGGTAAGTATAACGCGAATGGCATTCATGAGCGACCGCAGAATGTTGATGACCTGGAGGTCATCAGCCAGCGTCGCTTCAACAGTTGCCGAAGCAGTCGAAGTTCGTGCGTTTTGAGGCAACTTAGCAGGGAGTGGTACCCTGGGTAGCTCAGGCCATTCTTTCGGACGGGCGAGCCTCTTCGCTTTGTTTGCTCTCCTTGTATCTGTCTTGGTGGCACTGTGCGTTGACTCGGCAATCGTTCTGACGGAAGATGGCGCGTTCCTGTCTGCAATCGCGGAATGTCGTGAACGTTTTCGATGTCGATGCTGACGTCCCCGAACAGCGGCAGCAGCCTCTCGATGCCTTGATTTGTCCCGCACCATTCGTTTTAGAATCGCGAATTTTTTCCGCACCCGCGGGCAATCCTTTGATGAGGCCTTGTGAGGGCCACTGCAGTCAGGGCACTTTAGAACATATGTGCTGCTGGCGTCTTCTGAATGGGACTCAGTGCACCGCGGGCACACGGCGATGTTCACGCAGACACCCTTGACGTGGCCAATCTTGCAACACATGAAACACTGGAGGGGCTTTGGTACGAATGGTCGTACTGGATAACGAACATGTCCTACTTTGACGTAGGAAGAAAGGCTCTCCTTCACACAAAATTTTCACACAGCCTGTGTTTCCCCGTCTGAAAATCCTCGTAATGGAAGTGCCTTCTGTCGTTGGCTTGATCAATATTGGCAAGTCGTCATTCGGGATGGCATCGTCGACATCATAAATGACGCCCGCAGTACCATCACCACCTGTATGGATGATTGATCACTCCTTTACGTTGTTGTTCTCAGTTATATTACGCAGGTCTTGTAGGGCGCTGCGATGTAAGACATCAACTGTCAAGACATTCTTCCGCGAGTTTATTCGCACGTCTTTACCATCATTTTGTGTGATTCTCTCGAGTAACGACTTGCCTGTTGAGGAGCCGCAAATTGGTCCCCGGGTCCACGGGCATAAAGAGCATAGTGCGCGGTCTGCGCAGCGGTAGAAGCACTTGGCGACGAAGATGCCTGCAGTAGTCTTCTTTTCGCTGATCAACTCATCACGACCTGGAAGTCATCTTCTGGCGAGTCATAGCTGTCCGAACATAACTCAGTGGCCTCGCTGTCTGTATCACTTGACGCACTTCCACGTTTCCTCGACGCTATCCAACCTGACGGCTGCGCATCAGGAAAGTCCTCAGAGATCTCTTCATCCATTGCCGCAAGGATGAAGTGGCAGCTGCCAGAAATGCAGGGAAACAAAGCGAAAAAGCGGAAACGAAAGCACAAGCGTTCTATCAGAGAATCACTTCGTCTTCCTCCCCAATCAAAACAAGAAAACCAAAACAGCAAACGCACTTTCATCGGTACCGCTCGCATACGTCGATTCTAGTTTTCTCGCGAGTCCATCTCTAGCTTACTTACAGAGAAAAACGGTAGAATTAAAGCCGCAGCGGCAGAATATATTCTTGAATTGCGAGAAACAATTATTAACGGGCATTTATGCACGAGATGACTATTCAGCATTATAATAAACCACTATAGGTCATATCTGTACATTTCTTGGTTTGTATTGAAAACCACAAGTGACGTGAAAATAGCAATGCGTGCCAATTATTGCTCTAAGTAGAATTGGCACGAACGTATGTATCTGAATGAAGAAATTCAAACCACGTCTCCAAATTCAGTGATGTCAGAAAGCGACGAGTAAATCTTAGGTAAAGCAGCTATATAATATTTGTTTAGAGAATGACGCCAATGACAGAGTACTATGCGGCCACTTTCTTAGTCACTGGGGCTTCATTATAATGAAGTCTAGCATGGTCATTCCTTCTTGACGCTATTACGGTGTCATTCAAGTCCGGCCACATGTGTTTTGCACTGGTACTTTCGCTAATTAGGCTACTAATATTTTATTTTTCATGGTGGTTGTTGACGAATATTAGGGCAAAAGGAAAATCACAGGAGGAATTCTTGGGGCCTCCTGACAAAGCTGACATTGCTATGCTGAACAGCGTTGCTTTTTGGGTAGTGCCATTCCTGAAGTAGCTGGCGCAGAACTTAAATAAGGTTATGAAGAAGCGGGCTGTGAAAGCTTCGTTTTTTAAGGCATAAAAGCTGCCCCGCGTGCAACAAGTGCTGGAAGACATCAGCCGTGGAAATGTTCCGCATCGGAGTATCATAACCCAGATGATGGTACGCCACCTGTATTCTACATCGATTGTCGCTAAGTTGATATCATATTAATGAGGGACAAGCGGGCCAATGCCTTAATGATAGGCTCCAACAGCACTTTAGGTAGGCGTCAGTATTCCTCGCGGAGAAGTTTTAAAACAAATTAAAGGGAAGCTGAAACGGTTTTTAATTTCCATGAATTGCTGGGGTTGGGAAGAACAGACCTATTAATTTACGGTTCTGAAATTTCTTGTTTGTATTGTCAATATAAGGGGCAGAAATCGCTTTCTAAATCCCCCCGCGGACACGCCCCGTCGCTTCCCGGAGCGCCGGGTAAGGAGGCAGCCGGAGGAGAGAACCGGTGAGAGTGACGTCATTCCCGGGGACCGTACTGCCGGACCGGCGTGCTGGCATGTACTGGCATGTTTCTTTCCGTCCTGCGCTTTACTAAACGACGCTACGAGAGATCTGCCGCCACTCACGTTTGTTTTCTTTTGCGATTTTCGTGAACTGCGCTTCCTTTCTGTGTTACGTGAGTGCCTGCAGCCAAGGGCGCCCAACACGCCCCCGCTCTGTGCAGCATTCGGCTGTGCGAACACAGGCGGGCGAGATGATGTGGTGTTTCACACGTTCCCGATGGACAAGAAACTTGCAGCGCAGTGGGTCCGTGCGGTGAGGAGAGATAATTTCTTGCCGACGAAATCAACTGTGCTGTGTTCGGACCATTTCCGCGGCAGTGATTCTCATCGGAGCTTAACAACGATGCAGGCAATCGGTATTCCAATTAAATCGGCGCCACTGAAGGCCGGCGTTGCTCCGCCTATATTCTCCCACAAAGACACACCTCGCCACTTCCAAGAGCGGCCTTCGCCAAGAGGAGAAAGGGTGAGGTAAGGATGTTAATTTGCCTATGACAGCGGCCTATGACGAAGCGAGGTGGAGGCACAGCCGGGAATATGCACATGCGTGCAAAGTGCTTGCCGTTTTCACCCTGTTTTCCACTACGCTTTGTCACGGAACACTGTACTACGGCTGTTTGTTCGGCGCTGTTTTGGTACGGTGAAATAACTGACCGGGGGTACGCTTGCGCATTCAGTGATATTTGCTATACGTCCTACCACGCGGTGCCCGCAGGTTTAGCTGTTCAGCATTCGTGTTCAAATCGCACGACATAAGGCGTTAAGGTAATATTCTCATGCTCGCGTTAGAGTAGTTGAACTCGTCGTGTAAAAACCCCGCTCTGTAGATTTCCCACTCACAGCTTGCTACCTGCAGCCAAATGCCGCAAGAACGAGCGTCGGCACATACGCGCCCGTGGCAAGGCGAACGGGCTCAAATAATGAAGTAACGTCGTGAGGTATTGAACTTGTCAGCGTTCGACGTGGTCTAGCCCAATACAGGCATCGCTGCTGGACAAAAAATGTTTTCTGGCCTTTAACTAGCTATGCATCGCGCATCACAAAATTATTATTTAAAAGTAAATATAATACATTACTCATTACTTTCTTATTGCACTCATTGATTTGAATTACATTACCAATTACCGCTTTCAAAAAAGTAACGGTATTACTTTACGATTGCTTCCAAAATGTTTTCATGCATACAAGAAGCAAAAAGCAAAGTATAAAGGGACGCCAACCTTTCTTCAAGGTAACATACTCTTGCCAGCATTTCATGCCCACCCCCCCCCCCCATGTGCCTCCACGACACCTCACGGCACTACCAACGTTCTGGCGCGGTACACAGCTTACTGTTGCATATTTAACGCAATTAATAAATTACTTTAGACATGAAATTACAGACACCAAATAATTCACATTACTAAATCACTAGACAATTAATCCATCACATAAATTACTGAAGAAGTATTTTAATTACTGTGAGTAATCCAACTGTTGTCATGTTCGCTGATATGCATGATATGCTGAAATTCATAACATCCATGCCTTGCGCTTTTTCAGGTTCTAGCAGAGCACCTTGAGAACCGAGCCCCTGATGAGCCTGTTCCACTACCATCACCAATCGAAGAGTTTCAAGCAGCCAGTGTGACACAGGCAGATAATGTTGAACAGTTGGAGTAGCCAAACACGGCACTTATTTTCGCGATCGTGTATCAACAGGCAAAAAAAACACGGAACTTTAGACAAGCAGCGGCAAGGTGCATGACATCGCGGAATCGCACCCGTGTTCGAAGACAACACCGGTCGAAGAAAACAGGTCGAAGACGACACCGCAAAGACAAATTCACGCATCTCCGCCGTCATAAATGCATAAGACATGCTTCTCGTAAGAGTGCATTTCTGACATCTACATCTCGCTTTAGAAAACTCATTTGATAGTGTAGCGTCGGAATGCCGCAACGCTCGTTTCCCAACATTCCTTCGATAGCGAAACTTTTGTCATCATAATCATGAACATCCTTGTCTTCCTTAAGGTTGGGCGAACATCCTTCCAATACATACCACTACGTTAATCAATTTTTACTCCTACATGATGTCATCTGAATATGCGGCGAAATTTGTCTTACAATCAAGAATCATTTAAATTTTTTTACCACACGAGGAACACATTGCTTTCATGCCGAGCTTACCTTCCAAGCATCTTGATACTGCGCGAGTTCCGGTTTTCGTTCTAGGAGTTCTTCTTGGCTGAGCGCAAACGCGGCCACAAAAATCAGGACGCACAGCTCCAGCTTCCCATTTCTTGGCGCTGGTATCATGACAACGATAATGTGGTTCCTTAAAAAACAAGGAAAGCCGAGTTTAAGGACACCCAGGAATGTAGCCTTGTACAGTTTAAATCCACGGTGTTAGCACATAGTGGAGGTATTCACATACTAAAGTACAATTTATTTATTTATTTATTTATTTATTTATTTACAGTACCCTTAAAGACCCCACGGGCGTATTACATAAGGAGGGGGGAGCATAATTGCACACTAGCAGATAATACAAAGAACAAGAAATAAACAAGAAAGAAAAGAAAAAAAATCGAGAAAGGAAAGAACTGAAAAGTATATAAAATCATGAAACGAGGTAAACATAGTCGATGGCAATTGGTTCGTGTTCCTCAGAAAGCAATAACACATTGTTGCAGCTTTACTTTTCATGAAACAGTAATCGCTGCGTCACTTACGGACGAATCTTTTCATCTATTTTGCCCATGCTCTTCATTGAGCTGAACTTCACAAATAAAAGTGACACGAATTAATAAGAGTGGTCAGTGGCTAGCTTTGTTGCTTCCGAAAAGAAGATAGATGATTTTTCACAACGAGCACATCAATGTGAGAACGAAAAGGAACACCAAGGTGTTGGAATTTTCTCTTACACAGAACGCGCAACTAAATTACAAAAGCACCCTGCCTAGTCATTTTCGATATAAAGCATGCACTGAATCAACTCTCTATACAGACGCACACAACGATCGACTGTCGAACACGGAAGCCGCTTACTTCCGGGTGGACGGCACAGCCTGGTTTCACTTACCGGCAACGAGGAATTGCGGTAGTCTTCGCGCGATCACGATGATTACAGGATACGCCGAGACTTGCGACGAAAAGGCACCTAGTTCTCGAAAGCTGAAGTGAAGAAAATAAGAACAGAGCCCCCCTGTTGACGATCCGAGAAGGAAGTCACGTGACAACGAGGAACCGGTCGCTGCCGCCGCTGCAGAATCGTCTCAATCGCTCACCTTCGCCACTTTCGCAAGCAAAACAACGGCTCGCTCTTCTTCGACTTTCGCGCCCCTCTGATAACCGGCGTTTTCCTTCACGGTGGAATTTCGCCTCATAAGAAGGGCGTAGTCTAGAGTGTGCCAGAGTCTTTTTTTTTCGTTTTCGCCACGCCCAAGGGCAAGTGTTTAGAGGTGCTCTTTACTCATTCGTATCATCAGTCATTCAGTGCCTTCGCTTTAGGAAGGAAATGACACACGATGAATTGTATACTTCAAGGGCGGCGAAGTACCTTTTGTAAAATCATTTTGTAAGAGCATCGCACGCGTAATGCAAAGACGTGGGTTGGTGCCCCACCTGCAGCCAGTTATGTTTCTTCATCCTCTTTACTTTCAATGAATTTATCATTGTAAAAATATTATTTATAAGTGCATGTAACATCCCCTATGCTGTCTTTGGTTTCTTTCTTTATCGGCTTCTTATGATACGTTCACTAGGATGAAAGTTTACTTTGTAGACTACAGAATGAGAAAAATTTATCTGAAGGCCCTCACCACAACATTCCTCATGCCTCAGTGTGGCACAAAAGAAAAAAGAAAGGTAATAATACGGAGTTTAACGTCCCAAAACTTTACACTAGTTCATGAGATACACCTTAGTAGAGGGCACCGTGGTTAGTTTGACTGCCTGGGTTTCCGAAGGGCTTGAAGACTGCAAGAAGCACAAATACAATAATCACAAAGGAAAATTCACCAACACCACTAGGACAATGTTCAATTGAATTCACCATGAAACTAAGCATAGCGAGAAGGCACGCCGCTTCGCGGTGACGAAATGTTCCAGGTATTTCTGTTGTAGATTTCTCTTTCGTCTTTTTTAATTTAAATAAAGATAAAAGAAAGATGTAGTAACGCTGCAATGGCGATGGCTGCTCCTTTTTACATAGCAGTAACAATAAGTTTATTATGCGAAGCTTCTGAACGTCTCGCACGTAACTCCTCGTATTTCCAATGCACGTTCACTGATTTCCCGCATTTGGAACCGTCAGAATGAAAGCGGGAGCAAGGCTGCGCTATCTATGTGTGCGTTCGGCTTCCTCAGTTCGTTCGTTGTGACCCGAATCCGGTGCACCGAGGAAGCCGAGCTGGCTGCAGGACCTTCACGAAGTTTGTATGCGTTTTCTCGCCTTGATGTGGAGATTTTTTTATTTATTCACCGCAATCAGTTTACAATAAGTATTGTATTGACGCATCTGTATCATTGTAGAATCGTTGTAGTATCATTGTATTAACGCATGTCTCGTTTCTTGCTTCGCTGTTTCGCGACGTGCAAATGTTCTATTACACAACCTATGTTTCCTTGTGATGTTAATATCATGAACATTTCTAATATTATGTTTAAATGTTTAATTTATACATGCCTCTGGGCTGATGCAACAACGCTGCACTGCCGAGGCGCACTCACGAGCATTAATGCTTAAGCGGGCTGGCTATTACAATGTATGTTTAACTGGCAATAAACTTATTATTTTTATTATCTGAATCTCTGGCCTGGGGGTAGTTGGCATTCATTCAATTATAGGCAAAGAGAAGAACATGTCATATACTTACACGCAAATGCGATAGAAATCAAAAGCAAACTAAGTCAAAATATTAAAAAAATCTTTCTAGACTTATAAATGCATGAAAGTGCCATAAACTGTTCATAATACATACATTGAGCGCAAAGGCAGTATATCCTACAACTGAAAACAGAACAAAAGAGAACTTCAGCACAAGTGAGCATAACAACAAAGTAAGACTTAAAAATATACATGGTGGCCAGTGCAACATAGTAATGCATAATGAAAAGTCACTTGTGTTTCTAGTTTCCAGCCTTAAAACACGTGAGATGCTAAATCTCAATTAGGAAATGTGCTTTTAAGGCTAAAGCAAAGTCATTACAGCGTTTCGCGAACAGGTGCGTTAACATGGCGTTTTTTTCCGTGGCATCACTGTCACAGCTAATTAACCGAGCTGATCAAGCTGCTATACAAGAAAGCATTTACAGGAAAGGTCTCGCTTTCATTCTGGTGAATGTACTTTCAAAAACAAATATCCGTAGGCTTATGGCATTATGCTCGGCAAGCAAAGGAAAGTTACCGAAATGAAATGTCCAGAATCTGGCCTCGTATTAGGCGTGTGCGATGTCATCTCCGCGTGTAACGTCAGTATGAAGTTTACAATAAATTGTCAGCTGATTTATTCTTTAGCCCGTCTCGAACAACCCTCCAAAACGTGTTATCACAGAAAATGTGCACGAGGACAAAGCTAAATTTAAATAAAAGCAATTTATTCCCACTTTTCAAGCGAGAAATGCTCTCACGAAGGACGACACTAAAGTCGGCCATATGGCTCCTGTCGTTAGCATTTCCCACAAGGAACGCTGGAAGGGGCGTCGTAGTTATGACAGATTCAACGACATATACATGGCTCCTGCGTTGACCGGGTCAGTGATATTGGCTAATGCTGTATCTTCGGTGTAATCTATGAATAAAATAATGCCAAGTGTGATATAGAGAAATCCTGATAATTCTGCGGCGAAGTTTCATAAAAGAAAATTAAATTCTGGGGTCACACGATACCACTATGAAGCACGCCGTGGCGGGGAAGCTCCGGATAAATTTCCAAAATTTGTCGTTCTTAACTGCGTACCCGATGCATGGTACACGAGCGTTATATTGGGTTCCACTCCCCCCCCCCCCCTCTACCTGGATTGCGGTCGCCTCGGCTGGGTTTGAAAGCGTGACCCCGAGCTCAGTGGTGCAGCGAGTCTGTGATCAGTGTGTGAGTCTGTGATCTGATCCCGTTCCTGTACTATCAGCGGTTCTTTTTTTTATGTTTGGCGCCCCGCACAGCATTGCCGTCATCCTTGACGCCACATTTCATTGGCTCACGTAGAGATACACAATTGCTTTATTTCATCTGACAAAGTCTTGCTTCGACCTTGTCACAGTGGGGAAGAATCGTAACGAACAGTGGTTCGCAATGATCGTCGAGAATGCCAGGTTCTCTGCAGGACGCATCTACATAGAAACGGCAAAGCTCGAGCCCGAAGAGCAAGATCGCGAGGCGCGCCTGGCAGATAAGGCCCCGCGCCACGAAGAAGGCTCAACAGCTCCGGGGAACAGCAGCCAACAGACGTGATGCGCATGGGTAGCGACGTGGGCGCTTCTCGCGACACCACATGGTGATAGGAATCATGCAAAGCCGCGACGAAGCGCCTCAAGATTATTGCGGTGCCTCCAGCCCGAACGACGCCTTATTACTATTTTTTGTCCGCCTCCTCTAAGGCGTCGTTCGACGCGCCTCCGAGCAGCCCTGTCCTTATGGCAGTGGATCGTGAGCACCATGTCGACGGCATATGGGCCACGTTTCTTCCCAGGGCAGTGTGGCTATTTGCGCGTGCCGTGCATCGCACAGCGACTGAACGCGACCAACATGAAGGGGAATGAACGGGGGAAAAAAAAAGGGAGTCCGTGTTTGCTCGTCACTGTTTCTGTGCATTGCTCAACAAAAGGCCCGTAAAAAAAAAAGAAGATACTCGCATGTGACGAAGAAAACACGTCCGCAAATGACCGCAAAGACGTGAGAACACCGTATAGCACCAATGTCACTGCACGTGAGCAGCATATGGTGATTGGGAGCGACGTTCCTAGCACGCGAGAAGTTATGTGAGAGCATGCGTGCGGAGCGGTATGACCACGCGTCGCTTGGCGACAACTTCGCTTCCCGCTTTCGCTTGAGTGAAGTCTTTCCTGAGCGGAGAGCGAATTTTTCTTTCTCAGGGTTTGCTGCTGGCGCCTGAAGATTTGTGGGCAGCAGAGAAATTGTTTGGGAAAGAACAAACAAGGATACATGGACACTTTTTTTTTGCCTTCTCATCACTTGATCATGTAAACTGTGGCGAGGTGCCACCTTCCATCCAAGAAATCTGCATGAGCTTTCAATGTGTGACCATGGAGCACGCACACAAGTACGATTATGTGCTGCTGCAACTGCCGTATTGCCTAAAACACCCACTTTAGGAAGCAGGCGTTCACTGTAGCACAATTTCTATGTTTTTCCCTCTTTAATTCTTTCACCCTTCTCTTTCGTATTCCTGTCCTCTTCTGTTTGAAGAGCAAGGAAAATGCAAGCAAGCGTTATGCCCTTACCAGTGGCGTTATCAGACTATTCTTTCTGTATTTTCGTTTTGTATTTAGTTTGTGACGCTTTCTATATTTGCATACCTAATTATTGTTAAAATTATGTGCATCCTGCCACCATTTCCTCTTAGGTACCTTTCATTCAGCTATTGCAGTTTTTCTTACTTTTGCAACTGAAGCAGAGCAAGAACTGAAGCAAGGGGCCAGGGCGAATGGAACTTCGTCTGATAACGCGGCATAGCTTATGTCCGTTTCGCCAGCGGGCGAGCGGTACGTGGGTGGCTGTTTAATTTCTTTATTTTATTTTTATTCTTCACGCCCCACGGTAGCCACGCATAACTACAACCCTGAATTCTGGCAACACCGACACGCCGCAATGCCATGGGCTCTCAAAGCAAAGCAGCAGGCATATCGCGCCATCTCCCAACCAGAAATAACGGCGGAAACGCTTCGACTGCATGCCTTTCACGCGAGGTTTCGAAGCCCATTATAGCACTTTTTTTTGCGATGTTGGCATGGTTCCTATGTCGGATGGACCCCTTCGTTCTCGCACGCGTGCCACTTTTAACTTTTGTCCGCGTAGTTGTGGAGGTGTCCACATTTAGCGCTGAATGCTGGAGCAATTGAAGCCAACATAACTTACATGAGTGCCATAAAAAGAGAAATACAGCGGAGGAAGAGAGCGTAGTAGTGAGTGAGGCGTGGCGCATCGACAAGACATTAGTCGGCTGCGCCAAATGCATTGCAAGAAAGAAGTTTAGTCGGTGCTCCTATCTCTTGTACTACGTGGTCCTAACTGATTACACCATCGTCGTGGGCTATTCAATGCTTAACGTTGCTCACTAAACACCGCGCCGCATTTGTATTGAACACGAGATGCTCACTGTATTTTCTGAACACATTTAGACCATTCTTGCTACGCTAATGAACGTTCCATTGCGTTTCGACTGATAACAACTCACCGTTCTTTTATGCTTATTCTGCTAGATAACGCTGAGCATATCTTGTTGGATAATTCCCGTTCAGGGAGGTTCCGCTAATTTTCCAAGAGAGCGTTGCAGAAGAGCTTAACACTGGCGCGCCCCAGTTTATTCAACTAACTCAAGCTTTTGTGCGGGAACATACAAAATGAGCCCTGTGCAGATCACAGAGCGTGGCGATGGTTAAAAGTTACCGTAGTGGTTTCACCACAGTAACTCGTACAGCTCTCCAGAAACGTGTCGCTAGGCAGAGAGAGTTAAAATTTAATGACATAAATGTGGAGCAAATGTAAATATATTTTTAATGCGATAACCATTCTCAAGATACTTCACGTACTAGCTGACTACCTGCCTGTCCCTCTGCCTATGTCTCTAACTGCTTTCGTTCCAACTTGTGTCACTGGGTAGTCGATCGTCTAACGAGTAGAGCATCGAGTTTCTGTGTGGAGGGAAGCGTGTTGGAAACCAACCACCGGACCAACGTTTGTCACTGGGTTTGGGACACATTCTAGGTGCCGCGCTACGATGAAAGTCTTCGACGTCAACTCGGTTCGCTGGCTATGTGCCTTTGTGTTATGAGCCTCTCTTCAATGTACCTCTCTGACACCAACTTGGCTCCCTCGTTACATTACACTGGGCGTCTGCGGCTCTTCAAATGCAAAAAAAAAAATTGAGCATTTTACCGGTGCTTGGCAGAAATGAACCCGGTCGCGTCACAATATTCGGATCAACCCAGTTGAATTATTCTAACATATGCGCCACGCGCACGCTTCACGGGGTTGTCGCTATATTGCGCAGCGTCTCCATGAGAAAGTCGAGAGAGGGGCCCGGCTTCATACACACATCACACATTGTCTCTGTTGTGATAATACGTTGCGTCGCTACAGCACTTGAGTGCTAATCACATTCCCGTCGGGACCAATCGTGATATAATTTCTGCCACCTTTATTTTTTTCTGCAATGTGTTTCAGTATTTACAAGGCCAAGATCCCTTTTAATTCCTTTTACTTGTTACTTCGCACACTTAAGCAGCTGGCAGAAGGGCTGATGTGCTCTTTGTAAGGTCTTAAGAGGCCAGGTGTAGGTAGCCGTTAGATGCTTGACAGTGGTGCCAACGTCTACATTTACGTGCGAAGCAGCAAGAAAGTTTCCCTTCTCAGAGGTAGTGTAGTCATTGTCGTCGCAGGGGCTTCAGTTCTATGCTGCATCAAAAAACTAGTATAGTTTTTGAATTCACGGAAACTGATGTTTGGAAATCTTGAGAAATTCAGCTCAGATTGTTCGCACGCTTGCGCTGCGCGTTGCAGGCAGTGTGAAAAAAAGACAAGAAGATTTAAGATAGGTTTCATTGCTGTTTTGATGCGGGCGGGAGTCGGCGGCTATTCGATTCGCTGTAGCTCATAACTACGTTCATTCGCACAAAGGAATGAGACAAAGGTAAGTACCCGTGGGAAGTGCCCTGCAGGAAACGCCAGGCTCTTTTCATTAGTGGATGCACAATGAAAATAAGAGGAGAACATTTTCAGCACTGAGTATTTTTATGCAAAGTACATAACGATAACACGTGTGTCTTACTACCCTCTAGGTGCCGCAAGCATTTTCTCGTTATTTGCTCATAAAATTGTGGCCATTGAAGTCCTGACAGACCTCGTAATCAATAAACGGAGGCACGCAATCTCAAGAACTTCTGCAACGCTTTCTTGACAAAAAATCCACGAGCAGATAAGGTTTCTAGGCGCGCATTGCCATGAGATGCATGGTTAGTCAACGACGCGGTACGGAGTTGGGGCCAAATTTTAACTGAATTTTATTCACTTTGTCTAATGTTCCATCTATTTGAGCTTGTGAGAAAGAAGAAAAACTATCACATGGGCAGCTCCACAAGCTCTCAGATACCGTACATCTCAGATCCCGTACAACAAAGGAAACAGCTATATGAAAATATTTTAATAACCATACTAATGCATTTTCATAGAGAATAAAAAATATGACACAGAAGAAATCTGAAATTTATCATTTTAGAGTATCGCTCTACCACATACAATGCCTCATGCAGGGCGAATCTACCCCTGTTATTTAAACACATATGCAAATAGAATCACAGATGTGGGGCGCTATATCGTGAAGCTATTCCAAACTTTTCTATTTCAATTCTGCAATCAGCCCTCTGCGATAGGTCAAAATCTTTTTTGGACCACGCCCACTTCACCTGCCTGTCACGTGACGTCACAAGAACCGCGATAGCTCTCCATCTGATATGATGTGACCACACTGATTATATTATGCATGACTGGAAAAAACAAAAGAACATGGCTGTTTATCTTTCGACGCCTTTTGGCCATTAGCGCTCGGCTATTGGTCGAAAGTTTTCAGGCGACACCCACTTCACCTGCCGGTCACGCGACGTTACAAAACCGCGAGAACTCACCATGCCAAAGTGACGTGTAGGCGATAAGGATGTATTAATATGCCGAACAAAACTGAGTTTTATTCTGAATAGGCACATACTGCCCCATTCCGAAACGAATAAAAGATGGCTGCCGCCGATGGCTCAGGCACTGGCTACTCGCACCAGCCGGAGAGCATGGGTTCATTTGCATGCAATAAAGTTTTTGTGTGGCCGTGTAACGTTTTCGGGCACTTTCGGCACATTTGCGACTTCACTCTGCCAACTCTTCTTTGCTGAGGATCCCTTTTAACGTTCTTAACGTTCCGCTGCATGCCGTTGCGGTTTTCGACCAGCCACCGCTAGCTAAGTAAGAGAAAGCAGACCAATCGCAAAAGCCGGCACCTACCTCTTCATCCGGTTATCGATTTTCAGTGCACTGGCTCGGCCCCATCGAATCCCTCTCCAATTGAGTGTGCTCCTCGCCTCTCGTCAGCAAATTAGATTAGACAAGCCACTCAGTGTCGGCAATGTTATTCGTTTGTAAAGCAAACAAAAGTGACCTCCTGTAAACGAGGAGAGCATTTTATTGGTATACTCAGACAACCCTGCGTGTCACCTGCCGATGCTTGCGTGTGCAGATACGCAAATTTGACGTCAGGAAATTGTAATAAAAGCATATTGGAATAGGGTCACGTTATAGGGCCCGGGATTAAAAAAATACAAAAATTTGAAATACTATGCATTATCGATTCTCCTGCAGAAGTTTCGGAGCTTGCAATGTGCTTCTGTAAGGTGCCAGTGGTGCAAATGTTTTTTAGTAATCTACAAATTTTATTATGCAACATTTGCATGCCTTAGAGTGTTCTCGAAACGGTTCCGTTAAGCGTTCCGTGTTTCCGGTATGGCAGAAATGAGTGCTACTAGCAGTTTCAACTAAAATTCTCAAAAATCTTGTCGTATGGGCGTTCCTTAATTTCTTTTAAAAGTTATGTCTTGCATTAGCCAAATTTGTAATATTTTTGTAAGGCATCAAGTGCACGCTTTCTTCCGCGAGAGTCTACCGAAAATTGTAGGCGACAGTTGTAAATAATTCCCAAAACTTTGTTTCAAATTCGGGTGAGACAAAGGCGAAATCAACGGTAGTTCTCCGCAATTATTATACAGTTTTAACACTGTGTTAACGGCTCGCTCCACTCAAACAGGTGTACCTTGCCACAATCTCTGAGAGGATCGTTAACGGGAACACTATTGCCCGTGAACACAAGCCTCATCTGTTCAGCGCGACTTAGAACACTGCCCGCGTGCGGCTATGGAACCGACTGAACGGGACGTGAGCGTGCGTCTGCTTGGTTTCTGCAAACCATGAAACCTAAAACCAAACAAGTGTATTTCCAAGTACTGTTTACAACGTTCCATTCACCAAAAATTGGCATGCTGTAACCTCTCACTGTGACCGAGAATTGTGCTTTTGTCGTATATGTTGTAGGTTGCATATGCCCACCAGATAGCGCGCTTAAATTGGGTCGTGATTTCTTCCATACGTTTCATTTCACACTGAACGCCTATTAGAACACTCCTAAGTATTTTAGCGAACCTACTGAAAATCCACAAATGAAGCCTTCATTTATAAACTAGTTCCCAAATCGATATGTACATTTAATCACTCATATGTTAAGTCTTGCATTATCGAAGCTTCAAATTAGAGATAAATATGAAAGACATAAAATTTAAAGCTCTCGCATTTGTTTTAATAGACGAGAAAATAGTCATTGAATGTTTTATGAAAAGTTGCCATGCCTAACAAAGTAAAATTGCAAGGGAAGGGAAGCGTAGCGAAGGGCGGCAGAAGGTTAGGTGGGTGGATGAGATTAAGAAGGTTGCGGGGACAACATGGCCACAATTAGTGCATGACCGGGGTAGTGGGTGAAGCATGGGAGAGGCCTTTGATCTGCAGTGGGCGTAACCAGGCTGATTATGATGATTTTAATGGCGCAGCCTGCTCCACTAAGCGAGTTCGCAGATTTTATGTCCATGCTATGCCCTTGGGGGATACAAATTCACCGTCCTTTCGCTAAAATTTTGTTTATTTGGGCGCAGTAGATATTTCGATAGTTTTGAAAATTTGGAAAATATACGCATTTACGAATAGTGATTATTCGATCCGAGGCTGGAATAGCGGATCTAATAATTCGGGAAATACGGGCGCACTGTGGTGCAGGCATCCAGCAAAACGCGCCACGTAGAGCTGCAGAAAAGACGAGTTGGATGGCCCACAATTTTCTGAAGATATGTTAGAGTGCTTGAATTGTTAAATGTGGAAAATGGGTCGACCTCCAGTCGACACCCATATTTTGGCGGTAAGTCATTGTCTGAACCTATTGATATGTTTGACGTTGCCTCCCAGCTGTGCCAATAGTGTAGTAAATACTCACAAGCATACGGCAAGAAATCACATCCAGCAGAAGCAATTACCCTGTACAGCCATAATACCCACCCGAAAAGAAGTGACTGCATCGGAACGATGTGGAGCCACAGAAATCATATTTCGCTCATTTTCATTTATTCATTCATTAAGTCATTCATTCATTCATTCATTCGTTAATTCATCCATCCATTCATTCATTCATTCATTCATTCATTCATTTTCCCTCATTTCCGGATTTTACGCATTTCGAATGCGTTTTGCATTCGCCTAATTTCCACTCATATTCACTGTCGTTTATTTAGTTTATGTATGCATTTGGCTGGGTACGCACTACGCCTAAAAAAAGCTCACTTAGGGCAATATTAAATTTGAGGCAGCTTCGGCACCTGAAAATCACCGTTGTGCGGCACAGCATACAGTTCAAATTACGCATTCTTTTTTTCCGGAGCCTCACTGTCCGTAATCGCATTTTCAGCCCCTAATACTGCATTGCTCCAAGTAAGCGAAGCATAAATGCACAAAAACGACAAAGACTGTCTCCAGTGAAATCTCTGCTGGACGAAACTCTCTGCTATCCAGAGCGCTCGCTGCAGCCTAATTAAAAAAAAAATTAGCGTCTATTCAAGATGCGAATAGCGATTCGCAGAAAACTAAGCAATAGAAAGGCTTTTAAAAAGCTGGCCTCATTAGCGCTGAAAGAGCGAGATGACTACGCCCTGCATTGATTTTCATGCCTATTTTGAGCCCCCGCCTCGCACTTATTTCTGCAGAAATCAATAGCGAATCCGCACTCTCTCAATAAGATGGCCCTACGGGAACGCGCTGCCATCCGGTAAAAACCTTTCTGCATAAATGTTAGGGAATGGTCCTAGAGTTATCAAACAAGCAAAATAGAATCCTAGGACTGCCCAATTTTTGCATGCTCAAATCACGAGAAGTCACATATTTATCAGCTTTATAAGCCGTGAGCAAGTCAATGAGTAATAAATTCTTAAATTGTTCGTGCTCTTTACTTTTTCAACACTTCAGCTATGCGTAGCTCTTGCTATGTGCATTTTCGATGCTGTGGTGCCCTTTGCGATGAGTGTGGTGCCCTTGAAAATTCTTTTAATATTCCGCCAAATGAAAAGACAACTCGCACATCTTTTCGCCTTCGTATTACTTATGACCAAGACATCATTGCAGAAATCTTGTTACAGGGAACTCCGCAGTTTTGTGTGAAGATACCTTTTAGGCATTCTCAAAGCCAATGAAATTTAGGCAATTTACGCTCACGTTACATATATGCACTTTGAAAATCCATGTTATTCGTCCCTTAAGTAAGCTTTTAGATTTAATAAACATCATCATGGCGCTCTCTCGTCATACTTTGCCCATGCGACATAAAAATCAACATATCATAGTCATCATTAATAGAACGTGGATCCACATAAGGCGCGTGCTTCGCGCTAGCTTTAAATTGTTAAAAATGCGTGCATACTGGTGTCTCGTAATTAAACATATCTCAAACCGCTTAAGAATATCTTCATTTTTCGGTTGCAGACATAAGGCTGATTGGCTTAATATTAGGGTTTTACCTGCCAAAACCACTGATTGATTATGTGACGCGCCTTAGTGAGGAACTCCTGATTAATTTTGACCACCTGAGGTTCCTTAAAGTGCGCCCAACGCATGGTACACGGGCGTTTTTGCATTTCACCCACATCGCAATGCGACCACCGCGGTGGGCGTTCGATGCTGCGACCACGGGCTCAGTAGCTCAATGTCGTAGCCACTGAGCTACTACGGCGGGTATCGATAAGCCAAATCTATCAGGATATATAGGGTGTGCGAACTATCATGCACCGGGATTTTAACATTTTCAAATGCCAGGCAGCTGGACAGAATCAAGGCATTGTTGTTTGCTGTCGGTTGGAGATACTCAGATTATCTTTTTTTTGCATTTCGGCTAATGACATTATTAGTATTATTGATCGAATTCTCTATTATGATAGTTAGATAAAAAGTGTCAATGAAAAAAAGTTGTAGAGAAACTAGAAGAACTCCGGATACTGCTTTCTTTTGTTCAATGCGTGCTACATAAAAGTGTTTTCCGAACGTCAAGAAAAAAATTGTAGATCAAATGAAAAACTCCTGAGACAGCTTTCTGTTGCTCAATACATGCTACATAAAAGTTTTTGAGCTTGAAAGAATCCCACAAATCCACGAAATGTGCCTCGAACAACCAGTCGCGCCTCAATTTCGCCTGTTACGCTCGGAAAAACGTTTATGTAGCACGTATTGACCAACAGAAAGCTGTATCTGGAGTCATGTTGCTGTATAATTTTCTCAATGACATTTTTCATCTAATTACAGTACTTGATGAAGGCGATTAATTAATTAATGATGGCAAATATGTGATTAGGAGGAATGCAAAAAATAATCTGAATATATCCAAATGCGAGCAAGCAACGTTACCTTAGTTCTGTTCAGCTACCTGGCACTTGCATATTTTTAAATCTTGGTGTATGATACTTGGAACACCCTATATATATATATATATATATATATATATATATATATATATATATATATATATATATATATATATATATATATATATATATATATATATATGTAATGTTACGGGAAGGAAGAAGCGTTCGTCTATTTACAAGTGGCTTTTAATGGCTGAGCCAACAAGCGTAGAGCAGCGATACTGCTAAACACTTCTTCGTCGTCTCTAAGACCACCATCAGCGTCGTCTTCTTTCCACATTACCGACTGTGACATCACCCCCGTCGGAAAAAGCACCTGATTGGTGCGGCTCTTCTGTCTGAGAAAAGTAAGGTTTGAGACGGCTGACGTGGATGATGTCAGAGAGAGGTGAAGACTAGGGTGGTTGCTTGGGCTAGTTGGTAATTCATGATCAAAAATAATGTACAGCGCAAAGGACACCGGCGGATATCCAGATATCCAGACACCGGATATCCAGCGCTGTGTATGTCGTCTTTCACTGTCCTTGTCCTTTGCGCTGTACATTATTTTTGAGGTGAAGACACCGTGGCATCCAGCGGAGACACTTCATATGTCACAGGGGTCACCTGGCGAAGGATGCGGTAAGGGCCATAGTATCGCGAGAGGAATTTCTCCGAAAGACCAACATGCCGAGTAGGATACCAGACTAGCACAAGAGTACCTGGTTCATAATGCACGTCGTGATGGCGCTGGTCGTAACGGCACTTCTGGCGTGTCTGTGAAGCAGAAAGACGAATGCGGGCAATCTTGCGTGCTTGGGTCGCTGTGGTTATGACATCCCGAGTGTACTCTGTCGGCGAATCGAGCGTAGTCGAGAGGAGTGTCTCGAAAGGCAAAGTTGGCTCACGGCCGAAGAGGAGATAGAAGGGGGAATAGCCAGCTGTGTCGTGGCGCGAGGAATTGTAGGCGAACGTGACAAATGGTAGAGCAATGTCCCAGTCGCGATTATCGGAGGAAACATACATTGCGAGCATGTCAGTTAATGTGCGGTTCAGCCGTTCGGTAAGACCGTTAGTTTGAGGATGGTAAGCGGTAGTAAGTTTGTGGTTAGTAGCACATGATCGAAGTAGCTCATCTATGACTTTGGAAAGAAAGTATCTGCCGCGATCGGTGAGAAGTTTACGAGGGGCACCGTGGTGCAAGATAACGTCGTGAAGCAAGAAATCAGCGATGTCTGTAGCGCAGCTGGTCGGTAGGGCTCTAGTAATGGCATAGCGAGGTGTATAGTCCGTAGCGACGGCAATCCACCTATTTCCGTCATTCGACATAGGGAATGGTCCGAGAAGATCAACGCCAACGCGAAAAAAAGGGTCGGCCGGTATATCCAAAGGCTCCAGCAGTCCGGCAGGAGGCGCAGCTGGTCTTTTCCGGCGTTGACATGACTCACACGCGGCAACATAGCGGCGAACAGAGCAGTTGAGACGGGGCCAGAAGAACCGCCGCCGAATTCGGGCATAGGTCCGCGTAACGCCAAGGTGTCCAGCGGTGGGAACGTCGTGCAGTCACTGCAGTACAGTCTGTAGGAGATGAGACGGAATGACGGTCAGGAGCTCGGGCCCGTCGGGATGCATGTTGCAGCGATACAGGATGCCATTTTGTAGCACGAACATGTGAAGGGAAGGGTCAGACGGATCAGAGAGCAGGCGTTCGATAATTGGGTGTAACGACTCATCGCGTCGTTGTTCAGCGCCAATGTCTTGAAAGGCAGAGAGCGAAAGAACGCAGATCGGCGTGACATCCACTAAGCCGTTCGGTACATCGACGGGATGTCGAGACAGGCAGTCGGCGTCCTGATGTAGACGACCCGACTTGGAGACCACAGTGTATGTGTATTCCTGCAGCCGTCGGGCCCAGCGACCGAGGTGTCCGGTGGGATCCTTAAGGGAGGAAAGCCAACAAAGGGCGTGGTGGTCGGTTGTAACTGTAAATGGCCGACCATATATATAGGGTCTGAACTTGTCCACCGCCCAAATGAGGGCGAGACACTCGCGCTCAGTAATCGAGTAATTGCGCTCTGCGGGAGAGAGGAGGCGGCTGGCGTAGGCGATGACGCGGTCGTGCCCACATTGGCGTTGAGCTAAAACTGCGCCGATGCCGTAGCCACTAGCGTCAGTGCGGATTTCTGTCGGAGCGGAGGCGTCAAAATGGGCGAGAACAGGAGGTGTGGTGAGCAGCGTGATGAGCTGCGAGAAAGCAGACGCTTGTTCAGAGCCCCAAGAGAAAGGAACGTCTTTCTTCAGGAGGTCCGTCAGGGGACGGGCAACATGGGCGAAATTTTCCACAAACCTGCGGAAGTACGAGCATAGGCCAATAAAGCTACGAACATCTTTGGCACAATTTGGTACGGGGAAATTCTGCACAGCATGAAGTTTAGCGGGGTCGGGGCGAATGCCTGATGAATCGACGAGGTGTCCGAGCATAGTTATTTGGCGGTGACCGAAGTGGCACTTGGACGAGTTGAGCTGCAAGCCAGCGGTGCGAAAAACAGAAAGGACAGATGAAAGTCTTTCAAGATGAGTCGCAAAAGTTGAAGAGAATAGTGATGACGTCATCCAAGTAGCACAAACAGATGGACCATTTCAAACCACGCAAGAGCATGTCCATCATCCGTTCAAAGGTCGCCGGGGCATTGCACAAGCCAAAAGGCATTACCCGGAACTGATATAGGCCATCTGGTGTGAAGAATGCGGTCGTTTCACGGTCCATTTCGTCCACGGCAATTTGCCAATATCCAGAGCGAAGGTCTATAGATGAAAAATAAGTGGCACCGTGGAGACAATCCAGAGCATCGTCAATGCGGGGAAGTGGATATACATCTTTCTTGGTGATCGTGTTTAGATGACGATAGTCTACGCAGAATCGCCAGCAGTCATCCTTCTTTTTGACGAGAACAACAGGGGATGCCCACGGGCTGGAAGAGTGTTAAATAATCCCTTTGGCAAGCATCTTGTCAACCTCGCTCTGGATAACTTGTCGCTTAGAGGGCGACACCCGGTATGGGCGTCTGCGAACAGGTGCTGCATTGCCGGTATTTATCCGATGCGTCGCGATCGTAGTTTGACGCAAAGGGCGATCGTTCAGATCGAAAATGTCGGAGTAGGACTCGAGGAGGCCACGGAGCTGTGGCCTCCTCGAGTCCTACTCCGACATGTGTGGCTCACACATTTCTTGGGTTGAGAGGTCCGGAGCAATCATCTTTGTATAGTCGTCGGTCGGTACTGATGCAGAAGGCGCAGAATGAGCAGTGGTCGAAGACGGCGCAACAGATAGAGCAGAAATGTGGCACTCGTGCGTTGGTGACAACGTGGCAAGAGACATGCCTCGAGGAACTACTTGTGGGCACTGTCCGAAATTTAGGATGGGAAGACATGTCTGATTGTCCGCAACAGAAACGATGGTGTGTGGGAAGGAGACATTGTAAGAAAGCAGGACTGACGTCGCGGGAGTAAGGACATAGTCTCCGTCAGGTACAGGTGGGCTGGCTAAAACAGGGATGAAGGTTGCTGCAAGAGATGGCAGGCGTATAAAATCCGCAGAACAAAGTTGAGCTGGAGCTTGAGCAGGAAGGTCAATGGGAACAGATAGGGGTAGGTCAAGTTGCGCAACAACGGCGGAACAGTCAATCAGCGCAGAATGGGCAGACAAAAAGTCGAGTCCGAGGATCACATTATGAGGGCAATGTTCAAGCACAATAAACAAAACGGACGTGTGGCGACCGGCGACACTGACACGAGGAGTACACATTCCAAGCACAGCTGGAGTTCCACCATCGGCGACTTGGAGCAGTCGAGTCGGAGCAGGGGTAAGTACTTTTTTCAAGCGCGTTCGAAGCACCGCACTCATGATGGAAATTTGGGCTCCAGTGTCGATGAGTGCTGTAACGGGCAAACCATCCACGTCCACGTCCAGAAGGTTCCGATTAGTACGCAGGGTCAGCAGAGGAATTTCAGGCCGGTGTTCTAGAGCAGCGTCACCTCCAGGAGCTGCCCCAGTTAGTTTCCCTTCGGAGAGCGGCGACGGTAAGCTGGGGATGGAGAGCGACGCAGCTGGAGCGAACGGGAGCGGCGACTATGTGGTGATGGCGATCGGCTGGTCGCGGTGGCTCGAGCGTTGTCAGGTGCGTCTTCAACCTCGGTGGGGAGGGATGGCGGGCGAGGATTCAGTGGGGAGCGGCGGTAGGCGGGAAAGCTTGGTCGTGAGTGGGCTGGCCAGGAACTTCGACAGTGGCGAGAGATGTGGCCCACACGTCCATAGTAAAAGCAGATGGGTCTATCGTCATGGGTGCGCCATTCGGCCGGGTTGCGATAGCTCGGATGTGGACTGTATTGGCTCCGGTGAACAGGGGCAGAGGCAGCAGACGAAGCAAAGTCAGGACGGCTGGCGGAGCAGATGGATGGAAGACCTACATTGGCAAGTTCTTGGCGAATTACCGACTGAATGAGGGACACAAGCGGCCAGGAATCGTCAAAGCACTGCGTGACTGGTGTGGACGGAGACGCTGCTTCGATTTCTCGCCGAACGATACGCACGACGTTCTCGCTGGAGGTGGACTCACGCGGTGGACAAATGTCTTCGCACGTCGACGAAGCTGCGGTATTAGGTAGACGAGTAAACTGTCGAACTATGCGGCGACTCTTCGCGTCTTCAAAGCGGCGACATTCGTGAATTATCTCATTGACCGTTGTGATGTTCTTATAAACAAGCAGGTTAAACGCGTCGTCCGCGATGCCCTTTAAGACGTGGCTGACCTTGTCTGCCTCTGCCATATTGTTATCTACTTTGCGGCAAAGAGCGAGGACGTCCTGGATATACGTCACGTAAGATTCAGTGGACGTCTGTACACGGGTCCCAAGGTCCTTCTTCGCAGCACGTTGGCGGCCGACGGGTTTGCCGAACAAATCTCTCAGCTTCTGTTTACACTGGTCCCAACTCGTAATCTCTTCTTCATGTGTTTCGAACCAGACCCGTGCTGTTTTCTTGAGGTAGAATATTATATTAGCCAGCATAAGCGTGTTATCCCACCTGTTGTGTGCGCTGACCCGTTCATAATTCTGTAACCAGTTGTCGACGTCAAAGTTGTCAATCCCGGAAAACATGCCAGGGTCGCGAGGCTGGGCCAGGATGACAGTCGGTGGCGACGCCGGGACCGCGGTTGAACTCTCTCCGTCGGATGACATGGCGGCCAGGTTACGTCCGCTGCGGAGCTCCGTCTTGCTCAAGGGATTACCCCGCACGTCCACCAATGATGTTACGGGAAGGAAGAAGACCACCATCAGCGCCGTCTTCTTTTCACATTGCCGACTGTGACAATCAATATATATATATATATATATATATATATATATATATATATATAAGGACGGGAAGACGGAAACACAGGAGGTCAATCTTTGTTAATCGCGACCTCAAACATTTCACTGGCAATGAAGCCAAGGCAGAATCTGCAAGATATTCAGTGACAGAATGTGACGTCCCTTGTCAGGTGATCATTCACGCGGCAAGTAACTATATCACCAGTGAAGGCAATATATACAGTATACCAGCTTGCCATTACTTGTTCGGTACCCCGATTAGTCCAAGAGTCGCGTGGATTTTGTGCGTTGCTGTGCAAAGACGAAGCGTAAATTCATGTTGTCGATCGAGTAAAATTACTTTCCTCTGGTAACGCCCTAAGGTGCATGAAAATTAAGTGTTCTAGGCCTTTGACAGCAACGCACAAGAAAGATACAGGTTGAAAAAAGAACGGGTTGCCCAATACCCGAGTCGGTGCTGATGTCCGCGTTACTGCGTATAGCGAAAACCATTACGTTTCAATGCAACGATTGCGTAAGCACAAGATAGGCACGCTGCGTTAGCCGAGGATGAACGGTTACGACTTGCCTAACGGCACGATAGCGATAATCGGGATTGATGGGTAGCTTGGATTTCGCACACGCCACAGGAAGTGCTAATGGTCTGCTCACGCCGTGAAGTCAGTCTGAGACTGCCGCGTGATCCGGTGAAGCAAATGAGCACACTCTATAACGCCCTGTCTTAAGCAACAACACTTTGCTAACGAGTGTCCGCTAAGGCAACTTTGATTTACTTACGCCATAATCCTACAGAACCATAGAGCCTAATTTATCACTGCAATTTTGAGACGCTGGGGGTAAGAATGTTGCTCCTAACCCTGTCTCGCGTGTGTCACCGATGAGCAGTCAGCAACTAAATAAAACGAAGCCAAGCACGCTCACTCACGAAATGCACATTTTGGCTCAGAGCTCAGTCAAACTGACACTCACCACACTAGAATCGACAAGGTTCACTCAGACAATGACTCACTCTCGCGTAATGGCTCCTTGCAGTGTGCCGAGCACAGTCGGACCACGCACTAGAAATAACTGAGCGCAAACTCGGATGCATGGTTATATAACAACTTTATTGTCATGTCAATAGCATAAGTATAGTGAAAAGAACATTCAGGGGACAACTGACGTCACATACTGTCAATAAAAATCTACACCGGAACGACAGCACCAGATAACGCTGGCACATGACACACGACTTAGACACTGTCGCCTCAATCACCATGACAAGATACCGCCTGGCTCCCTGTGATTCAAATTTGCTAGAAATCAGACGCGCCCATGCTCATATCGAATCACACTAGACCCAGTCAAAATAACTTGCAAGAAGTGCCATAAAAGCTTAAACCACCGGCTGATGGCATCAGTCGGGATTACCTTGCGCTCATCCCGACTGATGAAATCATGTGCACAATGTCACTCAAACTCACGCATTCGCTAACGCACAAAGTCTTTGTGACTTCGACTCCCAGAATTATAACTCTAACAGCTTCGTGAAACAGTAATTATATGTTTCGGATACAAATACACTATGCATAGAAATATGTATTGGCTTCACGATTGTCTTGATGAATAAGTCCGCTATGGGTGCAAAAAACGTGTGTTTTTTAGGAAAATAGATAACAAAGCAGTGCCTGTCGATTATTGTCGCATAAGTTACAAAGGACCTGCCGCAGTTGCTTAGTGGTGTTAGCATCGGCCTGCAGCTATTTCAGCACGCTGAACGTGTTCCAATCCAACCGGGATGGGGCGCACTTCAGAGAACTGCAGATAACCGGCAGCCACGTGGCACGGGGTCAGCTCAAGGGAGTTCTCGAGGGAAGGTAATTGGCGGAACCTCCCCACAAGCTTTTCGAGACACCAGACAATGTGCTACCCGGGCACGCCACCCGGGACGGCTCTGAGTTCTACGAAGCCCCTCTGACGTCGGCTCCGGACCATTACACCCGTGTGTGTGTGCGGCACGTGTATGTGAGCCCTCATCCTCCTCCAAGTCGAGAGCCCTCATCCTCCTAAAGGGCGGGTCATCTTCAATGACGTCGAACTATGACGTCGAGCAGAGTGCTTATAAGCAGCGATTGTCGGCTGCTATTGCGTGCTCGTTGTCGTGCTCGTTGTCGTGCTCGAAACGTACTCGTGAGCTGTGTGCTCGTAAGCTGTTTGCTGTTTGCTGTATGCTCGTCTTGCGGGCTCCATTCGGGAGTCACGCTAGACTGTCGATGTATCTCATGTTCAACTGTAAATAACATGTAAATACATCCTGCTCTCCTAAGTCCCGACGAAGAGTCAAGCTCCTTCCTACAGCTACGACTGCCAAATCTTACATCTGAATGGCAGTGGTGAGATCGGCCTACAGCTCGTAGATCATCCGAAAACTCTAACAAATGGTGGCAGCGGCGAGATCGTCCGACGAATCTTACATCTGCTTGGCAGCGGTGAGATCGGCCTACGGCTCCTAGATCGACCTACGACTCGGAGACAGCAACGGCAGCTGACGGACGTTGGCACATGGTGACCGACCGGTATCCTGATGAAGTTGGAGGCGACTTGAGATTGACCACCTCTTGCAACTGACTGGGTACGGCGGAGAAGGACTGGTGATATGGTGCTGCTTCAGTGGGTAAGCGTTTGGTTTTGGCTGTAAGATTTAGCAGGCTTTAATTTCGCTGTGTTTGTTGATTTGATTCGCTGGGATCTTTTGCTTGCATTTTTATTTGCGTGGGTACGCAGCAAGTATTGTATGACAGAAGAGCCAAAGCTTAAAGTAGCGACCATGCTCCTAATGTGTTTGACGAGAGCTGACCTGTTGTAGTTGTGTGAAGAAATCAAGGTAAACGGAGAGGAGGACCTGACGGAAGCAGACCTAAGACAATTCTAGAAAGTGACAATGATTTCAAATTCATCGAACATCTGGGCAACCGAATTCTAAGCAAAAAACAGGAACAGGAAGCAATTAGGCAAGAACAGGAAGGATTTAGGCAAAAACAGGAGGCTAGGAAGAAACTTAAATGGGTTTCGAAGAAAGAAGGCCTAACATAAGTAACGAGGCAGTACGTTGCTGCATTGAACAATGAGATTCAAGGTTTAAAGCAGGCAATCGAACTAAGTCAACAGCGGCTGGAGAAATCTGTAGGCTGGACGCAGCGAAAGTGGGAGGAAGCAGACAGCAGATTTCAGCCGCAAGTCGAGAAAAGTTGCAGCACCTGCGAGATTTGCAGCACGTTCAGAAGTGAACTCAAAGTGTTAGGCGCTAACGATGCCTTAGTCGCAGCAGAGGCCGTTAAAGGCCAGAATGAGAGCGACGAGGTGCTCTGCTAACAGAGGCCTGTAGAGACAGCTAGGCCAGC